>NC_080068.1:62220213-62362106 GCF_949987535.1 Balaenoptera acutorostrata | reverse complement strand
TATAAGCATTGCTTTATCTGTATCCCACAATTTTGTATATGATGGATTTTTAATTTCATTAAGTTCAACATTTAAAAAAAAATATATGGTTAAAAGGTTCAATTGATATAATATATATAAAGCTCTTAGAAGAGTGCCTGGCACATAGTGAGTCCTCAATAAATGTTATCAATTATCTTAAATCTGCCACTTATTGTCCATTCACTTATCTCATTACTTTTACTAAACCAAAAACTCCTGAGGGCCACGATCATGCCTTATTCATTCTGGGATCCTATACTTTCTTTCTATGGTAACTTAGGAATATTAGGCAATCAAATATTTGTTGGACAAAGCGAATAATTTATTTCTTAGTTTTTATAAAGATTCTATATGCACTGTCATTATATATGATGGAAAAGATAATACATCAGAACAAAATACATAGTGATGCTTCATATTCAGTTGCAAAATATCAAAATATATTCATAATTTTCCCTATTACTTACACAGTTTAGTACCTAAATGTCTGCTTAAATGTATAGGATGATATTTATGATTGAATTTTACCCTATGTGTCCTTTATATTAATGTAAACTCTTGAACAGTGACCAAAAATCATTACAGCTTGATGTCTTTTTCAGTGGCCAGAATGAAATTAATTGGTCTCAGTCCAATTCCTAGTGGACAAGTGTCTAAATCAAAAAACACCACTACAATTAGCATTACTTTAGTTAATAGTTTTAACCACTGAGGTCAAGGATAAAATGAATAATAAAATTTGAACTAACCTTGCAATGCAAGTTGTAACTTCTTCCAAAATAGAGATTGGATAAGCTTAAAGTGATGTCTGCTAACGAGTTAATTTGCAGAATAAAAGAAAGAAAGAAACACCCATGAGACTGACTAGGAATTTATGTAATTTTATGAAACCAAATTTTCTATAATAGTCATTCCTTAATAAACATAATAGTCATTCCTTTTCACAAATAGCCTTAAAAAGTTTTCTTCATGAAAAATTAAATTTCTACCAAAACTAACAGTAATTTTCAACCTACTATTAATTTTGCAAGTAAAGCTGAGAATTTAAATACACATATATTTATTTCATTCCCAAGTCACCATGTAGAAAATTCACCGGTAAATTTCTAAAAACCAGGAGAAACACAAATATTCCCTGGGTTTTTACAGAAAGGTAGAAGAAACTTAACCTCTGGATCCAAAGAACTTCATCAAAGGACTTCAAAGTACAAAGGCTAAAAGTATCTCTAGCAGCAAAAAGGTAAAACCTGAATATTTATCCCGTCACAGGATGATGGGACTCTCTATAAGAGTACAGACATTTTATTTTTACACATGAGATAATTTAGGTTCTGATAAATTGAGTTCATTTACCTAGCGTTACACAGTGATCTCTACTCTTCATGTCATGCTTATTGTTGACCCTAAAAGATTATACATTATTAAAAATTCTTATGTATGCATACAGGTGTGTACATATGCATGTGTTTAACATTGTTCAAAGCACTGAGAAAAACACTAAAGAACGAAGTAGGCAAAACTCCCTGCCTTCATGAAATTTACATTCTGGTGATGAGAAAAAGAAAATAAATAAGAAATATATTTAATAATGCAATAGTACAAGGTCAGGGAGATCAGTTTGCAAGATGATGTATCAGTTGCTAGGGCTGCCACAGCAACATACCACAAATTAGGTGGCCTGAACAACAGAAGTTTATTTTCTCACAGTTCTGGAGGTTGGAAGCCCAAGATGAAGGTGGTGGCAGGGTTGGTTTCTTCTGAGGGCCTTGAGGGAAGGATCTGTTCTAGGCCTCTCTCCTTGGCTTGTAGACGGCCATCTGCTCCCTGCATCTTTACATCATCTTCCCTCTGTGCCTGCATCTGTGTCCCAATTTTCTCTTCTTATGACACCAGTCATATAGATTAGAGCTCACCCTGATGACCTCATTTTAACTTATTTATCTCTTTAAAGATCTTATCTCTAAAAACAGTCACATTCTGAGATACTAGGACTTAGGATTTCAACATATAAATTTTAAGGGGCTAACAATTCAGCCCATAACAAGAGGAGGAGTGATACTGGAATTTTAAATGGAGTGATCTAGTCTGGTTTCAATGAAAAGGTAATGTTTGGGCAAAAGCATGAAGGAGATAATGTACAAAACAAAACAAGTTGCAACCTTGTTTGTAATAAAAGTTTGTAATAAAAGCCAAATTTCCAATTAATAAAAACCAATTAAAGTTAACTAAGGGGGCTTTCCTGGTGGTGCAGTGGTTAAGAATCCACCTACCAATGCAGGGGACACTGGTTCGAGCCCTGGTCCAGGAAGATCCCACATGCCATGGAGCAACTAAGCCCATGCGCCACAACTACTGAGTCTGCGCTCTAGAGCCCACGAGCCACAACTACTGAGCCCTCGCACCACAACTGCTGAAGCCCGCGTGCCTAGAGCCCGTGCTCTGCAACAAGAGAAGCCACTGCAATGAGAAGCCCGTGCACTGCAACGATGAGTAGCTCCCGTTAACTGCAACTAGAGAAAGCCCGCGTGCAGCAACGAAGACCCAATGCAGCCAAAAATAAATTAATTAAATAAATAAATTTTGAAAAAAATAAAGTTAACTAAGGTCAGAACAAAGGCGGTATCTCATAGGACCCAAGGAAAGGCCTTAGCTTGGCTTCAGGAAGGCCCTAAAATCAGAACCCAGAAAGTCTCCAAGAACCTAGGCAATGCTCTGTCTCTCCATGGCTTGTCCCTGCTTCTCTCTGCATGTCTACTTCATTCTCTTCCTGCAGACTTCCTCTCTCTCCTTGTCAGTCCAGTGATTGACAAAGCCTCTCCATGGTTTGCAGTTAATACCTATTCCATTTTCAGGTGGTTGGAGAGATTTACGAGCCATTCCTGAATGCTAGTTCCAAATTCTCCAGAGAGAAAGACCAACTGACCCAGGTGACTGTGGACAAAGACCTAGGACCATGTAGAACAAAAACAGCTGCCTTTCTCTGTGGAACGGCAAGATCCTTCTTTGTGCAAGAAAGATGAGACTTGTGGGCTAAGTAAATGACTCCAAAATAGTCTATGACAGACAGTAAAAATTTCCTCTTCAGCTATTAGGTATCACATTTTTTTTACAAACTGTTTTAGTCCTTTCTCCTTTTTCCACTTTTATACTTCCCTCATCAAAATGCACAAATACTCTTCAGATTACTCTGAGAATTCCTTCTCTGGCATGGAAAGGTAGAAAGCACACAGAGGAAAGGGAGCCATAAAAATTAGGTGAAATCCTAAGTTTCACATTACATAGGCCTGTGATCTTGAGCATACTACTTTATACCTCTCAACTAGAAAAGGCATGTATTAAAGCTTTTTCACACTATATGTAATTCCTTGTTTATGTAAATCCCCACCTACTTATTCAAAATTCATTTTTTTTAAAGTTTATTACTTTCTCACCTTGGGCCAGGCACTCGGATAAAACAGTGTATCCAAAGGAGGAGTGGGAGTAAGGAGGGGATCTGACACATTATCTGTACTTTGAAATTACTGTAGGTTGAGTGTTTGTACCTGCCCCCCCATTCATATGTTGAAATCCTAACTCCCAAGTGATGGTATTAGGAGGTGGGCTGTCTTTGAGAGGTGATTAGGTTATGAGGGCAGAGCCCTTATGAGTGGGATTAGTGCCTGTATAAAAGAAGCCATGAAAACTCCCTCACCCCTTCCGCAATGTGTCATGTGAGATTAAAGTGAAAAGATGGCTATCCACGAGAATTGGGCTCTTGTCACACACCAAATCTCTCAGCACCATGATCTTGGACTTCCCAGCTTCCAGAACTGTGAGAAATAACTGTTTCCTGTTTAAAAGCCACCCAGTTATGGTATTTTTGTTATACCAGCAGACTAAGGCAGAAATTATTATTTGCAATTTAAAATTCCAGTCTGCTTTATGAAAACCTTTACTTATCTCAGTAAAGTTCGAAACAAGGTCCTCCTATGAAAGTGAAGCAGAGAATATGGAGATAGAAACTATAAGTTTCTAGAGGACAGAAACTGAATCTTGCTACCTTAAATACTCAGGATTTCACACATTTTAAAAAGAACTAAGTAGTGATCTTTTGTAGACCATGTGCCCCATTCTCATATCTTTCATCTCTAAGCAACTCTTAAGTAGGGAAATTTCAGGCTAGATGGATAACAGGGTGATTCCATGACAGACTAGTGAGGGATAAAGCAACATGAAGATAAGACTATGAGATAACCATGAAATAAAAGCATTCCTTTTGTCACATACTATTTGTATCATAGAATCTTTTAAATCTCAAAAGATATTCAATCTCCTTTTACCTCTAAATGGGTCACCCAAAATTTTACATACGATGATGGTTTTGTTTTACTTTACTGCTAATTTCAGCCTCTAACCTCAACATTCATATCTCCCAAATGTAAGCAATCCATGAATAGCTGCACAATTTAGGGTTATTAATTAGAATAAAGTTGGCAGTTTGACTGCAGAGTTCAGCCTGTTTTCTTGTGATTCTTTAATGCGGTTGACTGCCTGCAAACATTTAAATGATTCCCCTGCCACTTTTCTATGTATTTAAGCAAATAGACTATTACAAGAACAAAGACCTACTTGGTTTTTCTAATTTGACAGACGATAAAAGAAGGCTTTTGCAGCTTTGTTTTTTTTCTAAACTCATTTAGCACCAAGAGCATATCCACTTCGACTTTTCTTAGAACTGGTTCATTATGAAAATGGTCTAATAAGGAATAGTTGGACCTAGAGTTTTTATCCAGCCTTGAATGAGTCCAAGCTTGTTCCTCATTTCTTTGTTTCATAATTATGTTCTCTTTCAGCCCATTTTGTGGTCTCCTCCTAAACATGCTCTCTTTTGCACTGTGTTTCCTTTGATTGCGAATACCTCATTATACCTAGTAATTTCTATTATAGGTACAATATAAATTCATCAACTGATATCTAGGTGTCTACTTTTCTTAAATAACCCATTGACAATTTATAATATAGGTGCTTGCTCAAAATCTTATTACTGTATATTAGATAAATATAAGTAAATGAACCATTAAATAATAAGAATAGAAAGTATAAATGTTTCATAACCCTGAGGTTGAGCTCTGCCCAAGCCAAAGGCTTGCATGCAGATGGCTTTCTGCGAATGTGACTCCAGGAAGCAGATGCAGAGGGGAGGGCAAGGACAGGAAAACATGGAAGGAGGGAAAGTAATGTGAGATTGCAGAATCTTAAAAACTGATGGTTAGGACACTGTTTTTTACTTCTCTGTATGTGGGACATTTTTTGTGGTGTCCTGCAATTGTCTTGAATTGGCTCCCAAGTGTTAATTTTCAGAAATGTTGATAGTTGATCTTCAAACCATGGGTAGTTTGAAATTGGCCATGGTGGTGGTATTTATACCACAGAAATCAGCAAACACTCCCCATCAGAGCATTTATTCTTATCCCCAGGAACACCACTCAGGATACTTTTATTGGTTCTATCAAGGTCCACAGATTACATTTTTGTCAATAAGTTTTATTGTGGTTGAACACAACCACACCCATTAATTTATGTATTACCTATGACTGCTTTTGCACTAAAGTCAGATCTGAGTAGTTGAGACCCAGATCATATGGCCTACAAACCCTGAAATATTTACTATATGACTCATTACGGAAAATGTTTGTCAATTGCTGTGTTGAACTATGCTGAGTGAATTTTCTGCCTTGGTAAAACAGATACCTACAGCAAGATTGTTCCATTTACCTCTTTGCCTTTGTTTATCAAGATGATAAGGAGTCTACTCTAACACTTCCCTGAGTAAAGTTCATGCATATATGTCCCAATCCTTGTGCTTTGCTCCCCATATGTAGGTACGTTTCTTGACTCCCTAAATATATCTGCAGCTATGGAGAGATTTTTAAACAGCAGCAGATTTTAAGCTCCCAGACCCTTGCATAACCACACCCTAGAAAAACAGTGTAACAAAATTATCCTTTTTATGGATTTTACCTCTTTTTTCTTTAGCACTGTATATATGAGTCCCTCTTTTGCGTAGCTGCTGGCTTAACCTACATCTCCATCTTGGCCTTCAGTTTTGTGGGACCCAAAGTCCCCATTATTCCATCCATTGACTTCATTATGTCTCTGATCCCAGAGAGCCATGGGGCAACTTTGATATTCATACAGTGATCTTAAGACTCTGCTTCTTTACTTGTTTACTAGGCCTATGTTGAACTCCATTTTCCCCTCTCCGGTTATGCCCATCATCCCACCTCTCAAATAAAATGTGCTTAGCTCATACATAACTAAGCAATATACAAAGCTTCTCCTTGATTCTTGGGCTTTTCCTACATTTGATTATTCTCATTGAATATTTTGAAATGTTATTTAATTCAATATTTGCATAGCTATATTTATTTTTAAAGCACAGGTGCTCTTTTCCATATTTACTGTTTCACTTATTAACTGTTAATCCCATTACTAATCATAGTAGCTGATCAGAATGTAATAAAATTTAAAAACATGGGAAAACCCTTAAAGAATCGGATGCCAAATATAACTCATGCTCTGATTAAAATCCGTTATATTTTTAAAGTATATTTTGAAATTATCTTGATCCAAAATGCAACCATAAAGACCCAAACTAAAAACAGACCATGTTTTAACTGCCTTTCCTAAGACTCTAAATTTCGGAAGAGTGCCAGATTTTTGTAATTACCAGGAAAAGAAAAAGTTGAGTTAGTTCTCCTCCTTTCATCATCAAAGCACATTTTAGGTGTTGTATTTATCAAGAATCTTGCAATAAATGAAATCCAGCTTAAACTAAATTAAGCAAAATGCACACAGACTCAGCAGTGAAGTTTGGATGTAGTTGGCTAGATCTAGGAGTTCCCCTCTGTTTCTGTGTCTCTCTGTCTCTGTCTCTCTCTCTCTCTTTGTCTCTCTCCATCTCTTGTCTCTGCTTCCCCCTCTGTTGGCTTTATTCTCAGGCTGACTGTCTACATGTAACAAAATGATGTCCTATAACAGCTTTAGCTTACATATTAAGCTGATGGACATCAAAGAGAAAAAGAGCCTCTTTACCAATAGCTCAAGAGAATGTGTCTTGGGGACTCTGATAGTCCCAACCAATAGGAACACATCTGTCTTTTCCTGATTCAATCAATGTGGCTAGGGGGAAAATGATATACTGTGATTGGCCAGGGCTGGATCACATGCTGTCACTGTGGTATTTGAGGGAAAGCCACTTAAAAGCCTCAAATAATAATAAGTTCTCTTTTAAAAAAACGTAAACAGCAGAGGGAGGGAAAAGAAGGTCATTGTACCTACCAATGTCTTCACTATGGACTATAAATAGCTGCTTGTTCCTAATGTGAAAATTCCCACTATGATGAAGGTATGTACTGACATGAAATATAACTAAAAATTGAATACTATTGCTCTTCTCTGGAAGGGTTTGCTCCATTTCAGATGAAAGAATAATGAATAAGTGGGTGAATGAATGAATGAATGAGTGAGTGATGAAACTTGGACTCATTTTCTTCTCTTGAAGAACTTCAAGGTCAAACCGACCATTTCTCAATTCTTAAAAGAAGTATAATCAACCAGGGGTTGAAGTCACTATCTGTCCAGTGTGTATCCATACTCCTGAAACAGGCCCAGACCCAGTAAAGCTAACAGAGATAATTTAGGCCTGGGGAACTGGTCAGTTTTCAACAGCAAAGTTCTCAAGAACATGGATGTTAAAATCTTTCTTCAAATATCCCGTTAAAGACAAGGAAGTCATAATCTGATGGCTCTCTTGAAACTTGTGTATCCCTGGATTTTGTAAATGGTCTCACTTTTCAATGACCTAAAATTCCAATCACAACAGACATTTAGAATAAAATTCCTGATTATTTAACTTAATCAGCACAGAACATTCAATCATTCATTTGTCCGATTTTTGTAATGTTGCTTTGAGCAAGTCACAAGTCACTTATTTTTTTAAATATTCTCCATTCTTCCTCCCAATACCTAGCTCTTTACCTTCCCTTTCCTCTCCTCATCCTCTCCGAATTCCATACTAGACACTCCAGGTTGAATGAATCTATTTGCTTGGTAAACACAGCACTCAATTTTAGCATTTATTTTATTAATTTGTAATTATGGGTATGTGTGTGGGCATTTTCTCTATTAGATGACAAATATATTGAGAACATAGCCCCATTAATAATTATATCTCTAATTCCAAGTCTAGTGGAAGACTAGCAGTTATTCAGTAAAATAATTTAGTTTAGTTCCAAGTTTTCAAATGGAAGTACCTATGTGTAGTGTTTGGAATAAAATCAATTTTAATTTAGAAAGAATAGGAAGCCTTCATAAGGATTCTGACTGAGATTTCTTGGTACTTTTAAGGGCCCTAGAAATTACTTGCTATGATTTCAAATTCAAAATGTAAGACTTTTCTTTCCCTGATATGTGTAAGAAGCCATGTTTTTTTCTCTCTCACTAAGAGAAAAAGAAAAATAGTATTTTTTGTGGATAAAGGCAAAAGTGAAGGAAGAGTAGAGAATGAGACAGAGATTCTTAAATGGTCACATGCAAAGATTTTACATTTGATGGATGTTTACATATTTTCACTTTGGAGTCAGTTTGATCCTGTATGAAGTGAGAAGGAAAGATACTGTTATCTTTACCTAACATATCAGTAACTAGAAAATTAAGTAACTGGAAAGTTAAGGAACTAGGGCAAGTTCATGAATCAAGTTAATACATGAGTTCAGCGTGTAATATGGAGTAGGATTATAATTACAGTAACATATTTCAATCTCCTTCACTTATTATTACATTACCTTTGAAGCATCACTCCTTTAAGCATCATTTAAGCACTCCTTTAACATTACCTTTGAAGCATCACTCCTTTAAGCATCATTTTTTTCATTTTGAAACAGGGATTAAATAGCACCCACCTGATAAAGTCCTGGTGAGGAAAAGGAAAGAATGCATGGAAAGCACTGCTCACTGGGAAGTATTGTTTTGCAGCCACTTCAGCAGCTCTCTCTGACTTTACCCTACCAACCTGCCTCGTTTAAGAAAATGTTTGCTTAGAAAAGGCAGAGCAAAAGTGGAAGATAACCATATGTTGAACTTGCTGAGATGTAAGGAGAAAGGCACTAGAAAAAACTTTGACAATTCATTCTGCAGACCAACAAGAAGTGTTACTGGTTGAAAATGGATTGATTGCCATAAGAGAAAGGGCGTGTGGCTCAAGGTGGTGAAGCAGCCTCAGGGCACGATGGACAGGAAGAGAATGTATAAATACCAAACACCATTTCCCCATGAGATATTTGAAGAGAGGACAATTGAAAAATTAGCTAAGACCTATACTAGCCAATACAAGTAAATTTTGCAGCCTCATAAAAATTTTCTATATTGAAATGCTAGTTTTAAGGACTTAGACACTAAAGTACATATTTTAAGGAAAAAATGCTGGTGATATTGGGGCATATTTCATCTGCAAATTGCTTGATATTTACAGACTTCTAAAATTTGAAACCAAAAAGTTACTAAAGACACTTATATTAGGTGTGAGGAGAAACTGTGTAAGCTAAGTATTATAAGGTCTGGGTTAGCAATTTAGATAATTTGTCAGAGTCCTTTCAGGCCCATAAGTGTTACAACTTTCTATTTCATTTAATATTCAACAAATATTAACTTTAGATTCATTCTCGCTCTCATGAATCAACAATTCAACCATTTTAAAAAGATAATACAGATTTTTTTTTTTTGGGCCGCACAGCAAGGCTTGCAGTTCCCTGACCAGGGATAGAACCCGAGCCCCCTGCAGTGGAAGTACAGAGTCGTAACCACTGGACCACCAGGGAAGTCCCAATACAGATATTTTAAATGTTTGTTAGAGTTTATTCATATGATGTTCTTGCTCTAACTGGAAAAAGTTTAATATAGTAAATAAAATTATCAGCCTAATATTTGCATTTTGATAGTTATTTACCTGAACGAGAGTATATACCTCTGAAATGAGAGGTAAGAGGTAGTTCCTTAGCATGGTCCCTAAAATCAAAGAGTCCTTTAGGAAGAAAATATAATTGAAGAACAGAAACCAATATCTCTGATATCTTATTATAGTTATTACTATTATTTTTTGAAAAAAAACTGTTGGTTCCCCCTTACTGTAATTATTAATAATGTAATGAATTCTAAAATTAATAGTATGCAAAAGCTCCTAATACCTTGCACACTTCCAAGTCCCATGATCACAAATAATGCTATCTTTGCTCCTTCAGCTTCTCACCACCAAACACCCTACCTTGTGCAATTCAGTTCTTTTGAGCTGCAGAATCTGATACTGTGCAGAGAAAGAAAAGTTGTGAGAAATGAAGAAGAAAAACTTGTCACAAGAGGCCAAGAAGATACATATAGTAAACTTGAAAGGAAAAGGGGGTGGGGGGGCGAGAAAAGAAGTCACATGGGGTAGAGTAGCATGAAGAGAGAGGGATATTTTCTGATGTTGGGTGGTGAAGGTAACTGAAAGTGGAGTGAGAAAAGATTATGACTATATATTGAGTTTTTATTAGAGAGAGCTTTATCATTCAGACACTGGAATTCTCTGGACATATAGGTCCAGGAATCAAAAGAGTTACATTTGGGTAGCTCATCTAAGACTCTGAAATAATCCTGGGATAAAAATCAGAACTGCTAGGATTTAAAATAATAATACAGTCAACTTTCTCTGAATTAGAAAGTCAAAAAACCATTATGAAGATGACAGTACAATGAAGTCAAGGGTTCAAAGTTGAGAAACATATCTATTTAAAAGTGGATATACAAGCCATAGATCCAAACAAATGGGGCCCTACAAATAAGTCTGCTAAATTGAGGAAACAAAAAATATTCCCTTAAGAAGTGTTGAAATGGGATATAGTCTTGGCCAACCCACTGCCATGTACATCCACACATCCCCATATTCAGTTTCTTAAGAAATTGGAGTCCTTATTAGAAGAAGAGTTCTAAGTTCACCTTGCGTGGTGAAGTGAGTAGCTCCTCCCCATCTCTCCATGGTCAATACCAAATCTTTGAAGGGCTTGATGCTAACAAGGGACTTCGAATTTTTTAAAAATTTTGAATTATCTATGTATATTATTAGCCAAAAGAATTTGGAAAATAGGCAAGAAATAATATTTTATGAAGTGAATAAAATTCTGAGCCATAATTGACGTTGCATAGAAAGGTAAAATATTACAGGCAGAGAAAGGCCACCATTTTTAATTAGTCTTCAAGCCAGTTTTGCATTGGGACTTAAAATTGTAAAGAATAGCATATGTATAAAGGGACTAACTCACTGCCCTAGAACAGGGTAGGCAAGCAATGCCCCAGAGGCCAAATCTGGCCCACTACATGTTTGGTGTGGGGTTGTTTTTTTTTTATTTTTGGTTTTTGGTTATTGTTTTAACCACTAACGAGAATGGGTATTATTTTTAAGTGGTTGTAAAAAATATCAAAAAAAGAATTATATTTGGTGACATGTGAAAATTATTTAAAATTGAAGTTTCAAGATCCATTGTAAAGTTTTACTATGACACAGTCACACATTTATGTATTGTCTATGGTTGGTTTCATACTGCAAGGCCATAGTGGAAAAGTTGGGGCAGAGACCATATAAGGGCTGTACCACCTAAAATTTTTATTAGCTGACCCTTTATAGAAAAAGTTTGCCAACCAGTATACTGGAACAAGAATAGAATAGAAGACACCTCTGCCTCTGCCAATTTCATAAATGTACACAAAGCCAGGGGAAATATATTCGGTCCCCTGGATAAGCTGTCCCAACTCTAGTGGACAGCTCCACAAGGAGCAATAGAACAAGACATGGAGGCTCAGAAGTAAGTTAAAATGGAAGTGATTTGGAGTAAAGAATTCACACCTTCTGTTGAAATCCATTGTTCTTCCAAAATCTCCTAGATTTTCATTGTTGGTGAAGCAAAAGGAAAATGAGGACAAATTAGAAGCTACCAGGGGATCCAGATCAACTAAAATTCAAACTGAAGTGCGGGGATGAATCTGATAAACCAGAAGTGATATAAATGTCTCTGCCTTTAAAAGATGAAAGATCCCAAAGGGCTGAAATAAAGTTTCCCTTCTTAAACAGTGGACTTTGCTAGTTACAGGTTAGGACCAGACCTAAGAAGAATTACTGTGCTTACATTCAGAACTCAGTTGGGATAGAATCGGTTACACATTTGCTCTGGTTATGGCAAAAAAGAATATCTTTCAGTGGTAAATAACTATTAATATTGTTATAAAGTAAGCAGAATTTATTTTTCAAACTACTGTTAAGTGACACCTAGAAAGTACAGGAAATAAATAGTAAATGCCCTTCCCGCAGCCTAAAGTAGAGAAGTGGGACTGTGATAAACCCAACAAGGCTCTGCTTGGCAGTGTTTCTGGAGTTTCTCCAGATAAATTACACAGCACTCGCCAAGCCCTCCTCCTCTGCCCCCAGTAAAAGAATGAAAAGAAAGGGAGTCAGTGTGTGATAGATTGTCAATACAAGGATCATCTGAAAGTCCCATTTACATATCGGATTTGCCTTTGAAGGCATCTCTGAAGATTGACCAGGGTAAATGTGTTAAAAGGGTAAAATTTTTAACTCATAAATTTCCCAGTTCTTTCTACCTTGTTAAATACAGAGAATGTACTCTCCCTAGTTATTTTCTCCCTGATGAAATGTGTCTTTGTCAGAATATCATGATGCTGAATCAGATAGTAGTCAGAAAGAAGCAGATGGAGTAAGAAAAGCCTTTTTGTGAGATACTAAGATTACCTACATAATAAAAGTAATTAGAGACTGGAAAATAAATCAGGAAGAAAAATCTGCATTGATTGGGAGATACTGAAAAACAGGGTTTATTATCACTTATTTACACTCAAATATATTTTGAGGCATTGGTTTTAGAGAAAGACAGACTCCAAAGCAAAATAAAGTAGAAGAGAATTAGAGAGAAGAGAAAAGAGAAAATGAAAAGAGTCCCCAAATTTGGATATCAGAAGTATAACTACGTTTAGTTTTTCTGCATACCTATTTGAATATGACCATGAATAAGATGAGATCAGGAGTTCTAGGATTCATAAAGTTTGTAATATACTTTTATCATGTAGAGAACATATTCAATAGGTGATTGCTGCATTTGACCTTTTATTTGGAGTAGTATTTCGTTCACAGGGGATGAATCAGATTGAAAACCTGGGTAACCAGCCATAGAATTTCACTGCACCCTAAAGATTGTTGGTTGACCAGCTTTAGGCATGCCATCTTGGATATCCCTTTGCTTTTATATTAGTGTTGACAAATCATTTTTCTATAACTTTCCCCCCGAATTTGTAAACATTTCACCATAAATCCTCATTTTTGAGATGATACAATAGTATTCACTTTTCTAGAAGGCCAATAGACTCAATTTTTCTCTACTCTTGAGAATATCTTGACAGCATATTTCCCTCTTATGCTCTAAAAGGAAGATAAATAAATCAATGCACAGTGAAATATTTATGTGCGTAACATCCTTTCTAATGCATTATCAAAGTATCTGTTAGCACCACTTAAATAAAAGTTTAAAACATTGTGTTTCTCTAATCAGACAAAGGGTGTCACAAAATCTTTAAAATGTAAAGGACTAGCACATTTGGGGTGAAATTTTGATGCACTGGTGCAGAAATCGGACAAAATTGTCTCCAATCCGACCTCCCACAAGTGAGGAAATAATTTATGCTCAAAGATTGAACAGATTTTTTTCAACGTGGAAAATACTGTTTTAAAAAGTGTCTTTTAGAGGTATTCTGCTACTGAGTAGGAAGGTGAATTTTTGTGAAGAGCAAACATATTCAAGAGAATGACTTTTGATGAGTGGCAATTACTTACTCCTCCACTGAAGAGAATTACTATGTCAAAGAATCAGTGAAACATATGTACTCATTCAATTCAACAATCATTTATTGAATATCTTCTTCATGGAAGGCAATGTATGAGGTGTTGAGGTATAAAGATGAGAAAACCACAGGCTAATGTGAAATAAATATGCCAATTTCTCCACTATAATGCCAAATGTTGTAGAGAGTCACAGTGTGCTATTGGGGAGGGAGAAAAATTATGCTGACTGTGTGACTGAGGACCACTTCATGCCACATGTGGGTTTAAGCTGGGACTTCAAGGATTGTAACTAGTTGTGACAACATGGAGGGAATGTGGAAAAAAATTGAGCAAAAGTAGAAAAGTTCACTGGGAATGAGGTAGGAAGGAGAGATGTGAGTGAAGAGACTAGAGGAACTAATTTCAAAGACACTTCAGAGATAGAATTAATAGAGCATAGGGCATAGTGACATAAGATTTGGGTAAGAGAGTCAAAGTTGGAAATTTTTCATTTGGAGCATCTTCCTGCAAAGTTATGTTCCTAGGTGATACTGAAAATTCAGGATAAAGGGTAAGTTTTCAGGATAAGTAAGTTGATTCTGTTTTGAGCATATTATATTTAGGTTGACTATAGGACATTCAGCTAGAATAACCAGCAAGCAGTTTAAAATCCTAGTCTCGGGAACACAGGAGAAGCTTCAGTCAGTTATTCATTCAATGAATAGATATTGAGTATAATGTATATATCAGGCACTGTAGTAGAAACAGAAAGTATAAAAATTAATTAATATGACCCCACTCTTTAGCAGCTTCAAATCTAATGGTAGAGTTAAACCTATAAACACAAAACTACACATCAATGTGAAGTGTAGGTCTCCTAAAAAATAGGTGTTGTCTACAAAGACCATAGAAGGAAAACGGGGGAGAGGGGAGACACAACTTCAGCCGAGAAGAAGGGAAAGCTGGTATTAGGATTAATGCAGGGCTACCTTTAGGAAAGGTGGACCCTGTCATCTTACTCTCTTTAGCCAGAACTCCTCTTTATGGACCTCGTTACATCCTGCTAGGAACTTGCGTAGTGATACCACTCGACATGATGCTCCTACATTTAATATATTTCTACACCCATCTTTATGTGAACTTCTGCACCTGCCACTTGCAATGAAAAGTTTTCTCATAAGACTAAGGTAGGTAACAGGACATTAAAGATAGATATTATTTCAAATATAGAGCTTCTTTCCCCCTTGAACTCCAAATTTGTACATATAACTGTCTATTTGTTATCTTTACTTGATTGCAAACTTATGATATTCAAAACAAATTTGCTAATAAACCTTCCTACCTCTCACCCTGCAAAACCATTTGCTTCTCTCTCAAAATTCCTCATCTCAGTAAATGGCACCTTTGGTTCTCAGGGCAGCATTTAGGGTGACTTTTTAAAAATCTGATCTAGTTATTCTTCAGTTTGGGCTTTCCAACCTTCTCAGAGTAAAAGGTAAAGTCCTCACAATAATCTATAGGGTCCAAAAGACCCTTCTGATCTCCTCTCTGGAATCACTCCAAGCAGACACTCACACTTCCCTGGTATTTCTCAAATACAATCGGTATATTCCCATCTCAGGGCCTTTGTACTCGCTATTTCCTCTGCATCACATGTTCTTTCCTCAGACATCCCTATACTTTGCTCTCTCCCCTCAATCAACAATTTACTTAAGTTTCTTGTTTTCATCAGACAGAACCTACTGACATCACACTGTCTAAAAGTTTAATCTCATTCCTCACACATACACACATGCAATATACTTCCTCTACTTTTCTTTGTCTTACTTTTCAATACTTTCCACTAGAATTTAACTTCCATGAGGTCAGACTTTTGTTCATTTTTTCACTCTTATATCCTCTGTACCTAAAACAGTGCCAGAAACATAGGAGGTGACCAATAAATATGTCAAATTAATACTTTAAAGCTGAATGAATTATAACCCTTGAATAATTGCTAAATATATTCCTTTAATAGGAAGAAAGGAAAGAAAGATGGAAGGAAGGGAGGAAATTAGGATAGAAGGGAGGGATGGGGGAGGGAGGGGAGAAGGGGAAGAGGAAGAGGAAAAAAAGGAAAAGAACAAAGAGAGGGAAAATAGACAATGCCTTTTCCCAGACAATTTACGGGTATCCATGCAAGATACTTGTTCACATTAGGAGAGTCTCACTCTCAGATCTTCCTGTCAGAGCTTAAACTGAATGTAGGACCAAATTATCAGAGGTGTTTTGCTTAGGATTAGTTAGCTTCTCTGTAACATTGGACTTTTCTTAATTACCAAAGTAGAAGTAATCACTCCATTTTTCATTTTTCTTAACATTATTTTGTGTATAAGCCTCTGATAGTACTGCTGGAAACCAGAATAAGTGATTTCATATTTTCAATTGCTTCTGCCTGACTGTGAAATAAATAGGGCCATGGTAGTGTTTCATTTCTCTTTGATCCCCAGTCTAGCATACTACCTAATATGTAATAAGTCCTCAATAAAGTTGACTGAATTTAATTGTGTGGACAATAAGGAAATATAAAGAGCAACCTTAGAAGTACAAACTTACTCAAAATTAACTTTAATAGACACCTCTGTCCCTCCTTCCCCATCCTGTCCTTTCAGTATGGTCAGATTTGAATGAGTGATAAAATAAACACACACACACACACACACACACACATTTATTTTTTCCTATGTAGCCATGCCCCCAAGTTCTCAGTCTTCCAGGTCACCCTTCAACCTACCCTTAAATTTAAACATTACTTACCTAGAGCCTATACCTTGCTGACTGTGAGAAATCCAGTCCCTTCCTCTAGTACTTCTGGTATTTTTGGCTCATTTCCTCTGACCAGTACATGCCTAATTACTCAAAAATGTGTGGGTCTCTTTGACTCACTTCCACTACAAAATACACATACCTACCTCTCCCTCTATCTTTTAAATTACCACTCATCTGAGACCTTTGAATTGAACATTCTAAATGTTTAGAAATAACATAATAAAAATTAAAATTAATCCTTAAGTCTGAAAGATCTCCCCTTACTCCTTGTCCCTAGTGGTTACCCTTCCCCTTCACCCAGAGTTGTCACCATGGTCATAGGGCTCACCTCTTAAACTAGAGACCTCTTCATAAATTGTCTCTTCATTAAGTCCCTGGACTCCATATCTGGTCTGAGTCCTCAGATAACATAATAATTATCTGTACAGCGATATCCCTACTTAAAAGAATTCCATTATGAAAGAGATTTATTTAGCATCCTAGCCTGAAACATTTGCTTTTGGATTATTCTCAATTTGGGTGTCTCTGTAGAAAAATGAAATTATATTTTTGGTATTTATCTAACATCTGCATGACTATAAATACTCTTAAAAGTCTTAGCTTCTAGAAACAAGGGAGAGTCTGCCACCAAAAATATATGGCTTCTATCCTTAGAGCTATTTGAAGTTCAGAAATATTAGAGTTCAGCCTCAAAACAATATATTAAATAAATCAATGTAAACAAAGCAATTAAAATAATTATTGTGTAAAGTGAGCATTGAGGATGCTACAACTTAGTACCAAGGAAAGTGGGACCATTTATAAATATCCTCAGACATTCAGAAACTCATTCTGGGTCCTGGAATTATTTCAGTGAGATAACTAAAACAATTTTTGATAATAATTGTTTCTGAGTACTTATAAGAGTATAAACCTGATTGTCCAATGAATGAATGGTGACAATTTTAATTTTGAACTGAATTTGCTTTCCTAACATTTCTATTTACCAAAACTTTCCATTAAATAATAATTGTTTTGGGTTATATTTTGAGAATTGCATGCTTATACCTTTTGGCCAGTTGCTTTGCTTAAATGTGTTTGAATCTTCACAGCCCTTCAAGGTGGGTCTTTTCTATTTTTTTCAGGCAAACACAGATAAGAAAATAGATTTAATGGCTCTATAGCTCATGCTCTCAGTCCACTATACTACACTGCTCCAAAGAGAATGAATATAATAAAACATTTATTTCTCTGATTCTTGCAATATTGAAGAATCCCATGAAGTTAAGAATAAAACAAAGGATAGCCTGAAGATAATTGTAGTGCAAACACGTATTAATTACAACTATGAGACATTTTTATTACTCAGGATTACCACACTCTGTCATCTGAATGATCTCTTGCCTATTCTTTCAAAACATATTTACAAATATGTTTTTACATTTACAGAACACATTATCTATACTTTTTACTTAAATGTTTTCTTAGTGTACTATAACTGCAGAATTTTGCACATTTCCTAAAAGTATATTAATTATCCTATTGACTGAGTTTGTTCAGAGAATTCATTTATCCTAGTATATAACCATCATTTTTTAAATAGTTGCCTGCTTTCTAAATACAATTAGAAGTATTTTTATTATTAAAAGAGGCTTCAATTTAATGTGTCAAAACTGAAAATTTTCAAAATCTCAGTCTTAAAATGCCAACATCATTTTATGCATATGTATCGGTGACTATAAATATTCACTTTTAAAATATCATAAATTATATATAAACAAATGAATTAAAACCCAACACAACCATATCTAACAAAACCAGCCTTTCTGATAAGTTATACAGCACAAATTACCAAGAGATGTCTTCATGAAATCACTTTAGTGAACTGTGAGATTATATAAACAATTAAATCATTGCTCACTATTATCATTGCAATTAGGCATTTGTTATTCAAAGATTTTTACAAACTTAATAGCGATGTCTGCTTTCAAGTGGAATGGAGCAGCTTGCAACTGATCAGTTCTTCACTTAGAGCAATCAGAAAAGCTGGATAAATGGAAAATTCAGAGAGCTACTCAGACAATGAGAATCAGAAGAGCTAAAACTCCAGAGAGAGAGAAGAACTTTGAAAAGTTAAGTTTACCTCTATAGCCATTTTTACCCTGGAGCATTTGCCAATTATGAGTGTGGGAGGGACCTTGAATAGGGTAGATATCACTTCCGTGATTAGGTTACATTGACTTTAAGGAAGAGATTACTGTTGATGGGCTAGGCCATTCCTGGTGAGAGATTCCAGATGTGAGAGGTACTGAGGGAGATTCTCCTTTGTTGTGTTTGAAAATGGAGGGGGGCACATGGCAGGGCACAGCAGGCAGTGTTTAAGAGCTAAGAGTAACCCCTGGCCAACACACAAGAAAAAGATGGGGACCTCAGTCCTACAACCCCAAGGAACTGGATTTTCCCAACAGCCTGAATGAGCTTGAAACCTGATCCTTCCTTAGTCAACTCTTCAGATGAGCACACAACCTAGTTGATACGATGTCAGCCTGGTGAAACTGTGAGCAGAGAACTCAGTCATGCCATGCCCAGACATCTGACCTACAGAAATATAACCTGATAAGTGGGTGCTGTTTTAAGCTGCTAATTTTTTGGTAATTTGTTATGCAGAAATTCTAAGCAAAGTAGAAGGCTGAGAATCTGCTAATTATACTGATGAAGAACCATTGCATGGAGAAACCAAAAAAGCTTTTGGTGGAGATTTCCAGAAGCCTCAAACGTGTGACCAGTTTCTGTGTGAGACAGAAAACTGAAAACTTAAACGGAAAACCTCTGAAAAGCAGATACGATTTTCAGCAGGTTTGTAAGATGGGTAATGTCCAAGAAAACTCAATAGATTCTCAGCTGAAAATCTCAGAGGGACAGGGGTGGACCACAACTAGACTGAACCTAACCAGGGCTAAAACCAGCCTCTACTCAGTTAAATCACTGATGGATTAAGGGACCACTCTCTTCAACTAATAGAAAGGGTAAACTCTCTCCAGAGAAAGATAACATCATCTACAAGATCCAGCATTCAATCAAACATAGCTCATCATGCCAAAAGTCAGGACCATATAGTTGAAAACAACAGATAATAAAACCAGATCCACCAGTGAAACAGATGGTAGTTATTTAACAAAAAATTTAGCGTAACTGTTATCAATATGCTCTAGAAAGTATGAAAATCATGACGAAAAGGTAAAGTGAAGAATTTCACCAGATAATTGAAGTACGAACAAATAAATCATATAGAAGTTCTGAACTGAAAAAACATGCAATACCTAAAGTAAAGCATTAATAAAGCATCATAGGTGGTCTTCTATTATCTAAGAAAATTCATGTCAGAGTTCTCTGAAATGAAAAAAAAAATGACCAAGTGGTCATTACTCAGCTTAACTCATGGTATTTTTAATTTAAAAGTATAACTATGTAATTTTACCAAATAACACTTAAGAACCAACTTCCAAATTCCTAACAGCAAAAGGATCAACAGTGGTTGTTATTTAGATTCAGGTCCAGCTATACACTTGAGAAGGATTTAAATTTTTGTTCTTCAAATATGGAAAATAAAATAAAATACCAATTAACTGAGAGAATATCCAACCTTTAACATGCAAGTTATTGGAATTCTGGAGGCACAAGAATTCAAATATTGGTAAAGCTTAGGAAGTCCCATAAGTCTAAAGCTAAACTTCTCTGACGACTTCAGGTTGAATAAAGATTCAAAAGTTGTTTTGAAAAATGCTCCTAATTACTGCTTTTTAAATTCATAAAGTATTGTCACAAGTATCCTATTATGAAATGTCTTTAATTTGATTTCCCTCAGAAATGTGAGAAACTGAAAAGAAACTAGCCCAAAGATTAATCTTACTTCTTAATCCTTTGTTATAACCTGGTCATAAGGGAACTCAGAAAGTGCTTAACAATAAATAAGCAATTCCATGCATATCATATTCTGTTTGATCCAAGGAAACACAGATATTCATTTACCAAGGTATTGATTCCAGTTATATATTAATTATTTTTGTTTTGTTCTTAAATATAACATTGAAGATGTTTTTTGAACATGTGAACTAGGTAAAATGTTTTACATAGGGAATACAGGAACAACCATACACTAAAATATTTTTCATTTCTACTTCAGAAAATTTTACTATTCCAAAATGGTGTCAACTTTCTCTTGAAAGATTGTTTTTTATGAGAAAAATCTCCTTGTTGCAGGATTCTTAAGATAGTATACTAGTAATGAATATTAGCTATTATTATTGCAGATATAAAATTATTAATGGACAAATAAAGAAGAAAAAATATTAATCAAAGTCCCCCATTCTGGTTAAGAGAAATTTATTAACATTTATTAATTAGAGGACCATAATTTTATTTTTCTCAAAAAACAAAATATTTTATGTGATCATAGTTAACTATATCTCACAGGGTTTTAAAATATACTTTACATAAAATGGTAAGAGATATCACAATAATCAAGTTAAAATCAAGTATAAAATCATTTTGGAAATCATAGTGACAAATTTAGGCTAGTAATACATTGGTTTATAGTAAATTATTATGAAATATATTCCAGATTTATTCATATATATAAATTATAATAAGCCTTTTACCCTTAAAAAATGAATATTCTCTTATCTTATACCCATTGTTGAATATTAGAGACAAGTCTCCTGAAATGGGGTAATATGAACTCTTTCTTTTTTAGTAGTCATTAAAATGAAACAAACCTGTAAAACATTTAGGATCTGAGTGATGTCTATCACTATGAATTACATTTTTCGAATTTTGGACCTTTTCAGTAATTCAACACTTGTATTTATTTCTAGGTTAGTCAGTATAAAATTTCACATTGGTATGTGAATGGTTTTTATTTCTGGTCTAGGTCTTAACTATGCACTACAGGTGTATGCTAAAAATGACTTAGCAAAGAAAATAATATTGAGTCTTCCAGCTTCCCAGATTTTAATTGCTAAGTTGAAGAATGACTAATAAACACTAAATAAATGAGAAAAGATCCAAGAAATGTAATACCCATATTTATCATGATAAATTTGGGTTATGGTTTATGCTTACGTAACTCGTATCTGAGATGCCTGGGGCTTGCAGTCTACGTTGCGTTATAGTAGGCAAGGCAAAGAAAGAATGACATTTTGGTTGGCCTGAGCCCCCATTCAGCACTTGGGAAAAAATATTTCCTTAGATTTAACTTTACACAGATGAAAGAGAATGAGTTTTGGAGTTGACAGATCTTTGTTCCAATTCTGCTCCAGCCCCTTGTTAGCTTCTAGAAATTAAACAAGTTTCTTAATTTATTTTAACCTTAGTTTCTTAATCTGTGAAGTGATATGCATTGTAGGTATTCTTGCCTATATAGGAATCGTAAGGGAGCAGGAAATTTCTCCCTCTACCCTCTTGAGTTCTTGTGGCTGGAGTAAGAATACAATTGACACAGACAGATTAACAGAAGAAAAAGAAACACATTTTAATTCATGCCCACAGAGGTCCCACAGAATTGGGACCTAAGAATTGGCCAAAGCAGGTAGCTTTTATACTTTTTAGACAAAGAAACAATAAATTTGTGAGGAAATGACAGGACAAAGAAACTGGGTTTTGGGTGCTCAATTAGTGAAGAATCTATACAGAGTTTGGGTTTGGAGTAGTAAATTAAAGCAGTAACAAGGTTTGTTTATACAGGCTTTTCAGCTCTGGATTCCCCATCTCTGGTGATAAGGGGTCCTTCTCCCTCCAGATGCAGGGAGTGCACCTTTCATATAAGAGATTTATGTCCTGCTTTCAGGGGGACAAAGGAGGATCAGAGTTTCCTTCTTGTGTTGGCAGCTTCTCGAGCAACTTCAATTCAAAATAATAAATATGCCATTTGTGGCACATATTGGGGTGACCTGCCCTGAGCCCCAATAGAATATAAATATATATTTAAAACTTTTGGCTCTTAGGCATTCAATAGATGGTAGATATTCCTGGATGGCATGATGCTGTACTGGCAAGTATTCTATTCAGTAGTTCAAAAGAGTTAATTAACACAAAACAAAGTTAACCAAATCTGAGGTATGTGTAAAATGACTAAAACTAAAATTCATGGTATGTTCTGTCTCTTGGAATCAAATCCCACAATGAACATTTCTCATCTAGCTAATACACAAGTGTTGTGATGAATTTCTCAACAGTTGCTTTCATACTGAGCCCTGCCAGGTCTTGTCCTGAATGTGACTCTTACTTAAGCACTCAAGACACTTTTGCCTAGAGCACATTTCAGCCTTAGATGAGGGAAGCCTCTCTATTCATAATATTGCTAGATCCTTTTCTTTGCTCTTTTTAAAGCAATTCTTGCTGATGAAAATTAGAAAGTGTGATGTGTGTATAAGTGTATTTCTCCTTTCCAGCCTCCTCTATCACAAATGCCAGTCCTTACCTTCCCTTTCAAGGGAAATTCTTATTTTCCTCAATGCTTTTTTTTTTTTAATTCCTTTATTTTATTTATTTATTTATTTATTTATTTATTTATTTATTTATTTTTGGCTGTGTTGGGTCTTCGTTTCTGTGCGAGGGCTTTCTCTAGTTGCAGCAAGCGGGGGCCACTCTTCATCGCGGTGCGCGGGCCTCTCACTATCGCGGCCTCTCTTGTTGCAGAGCACAAGCTCCAGATGCGCAGGCTCAGTAGTTGTGGCTCACGGGCCCAGTTGCTCCTTGGCATGTGGGATCTTCCCAGACCAGGGCTCGAACCCGTGTCCCCTGCATTAGCAGGCAGATTCTCAACCACTGCGCCACCAGGGAAGCCCCTCAATGCTTTTTTAATGCATACTTTGAGGTATATGTGACTTTATTTCTCTCTTGGTCTTTATATCCCGTTTGAAATTCATTTTCCAGATTAAGGATCCATACAAAAGAACCACAGAATTTCTAGGGAATATCATAAATGCACTTATTGAAATTATGTAAGATATGTGTTATTGCTAAATCTGACTCACTGAGATTCAGTTAAAAAGTCACCTCCACCATTAAAGTTTCCCTCATCAGCTCTGCCCTCCTCACAACTCCAATTGTAATTTATAACACTTTCAGTTCACATTATACTTGGACTTATAGTTTTGTATGTACATGGCTTCATTTTTTAAGCATGTGGGAACAGCATGAGGAAGGAGAAAGTGCACGGACTTTGCATATCACACAAACTCAGGTTGAAATTCCAGCCTCAAAATTACTGCCTGTGTGGCCTTAAAAGTTACCTTAATCTTGCTCAATCTCTTACTTACTTTTGACGCTTAATCTCTCTGTGTCCCAGTTTTCTCACCTATAAAATGCAGGTAACAATAGTTTTTAGTTAAGATACAAGTATTATGATGACTAAATCAGATATTTCATGTTAAGTGTTTAGAACAGTTACTGGTACATGGTAAGTGCAATAAAATATTAAATTTTATAATAAAAATAATTATATCATAAAATTATCATTATTATCAAACTCTCTAAATTTTAATTTCATAATATGTATAATCATACTTTCTTTTCAGGGATGTTGTATGAGTTAAATGTGATATTTTATTAAAAGAATACCTAGAATATTTTCTGACAACTAATGTGTATTTTGTAAATAGTGGTCTATCTTCTACCTGAAAATCTAGTTTTCTTCAGAACAGATAGAATGTTTTACTCATTTTTGAAATTCTTAAATCCTTTTATACATAACTGAATCCCAATAAATATTTGTTGAATTAATTAAATCAAATAGAGTCAAATAGAATTAAATTGAATAGCATTATACCAAATAAATTTTTGTTGGTAAGGCTAGATCTTATCAGCAGTCTTCAGTGGTTTATCATTTCTGATTTTGAGAATTTGCAGAAACTGACAAATGGTACTAACATTTGCTATTCACTTGTAAATAATTTGAAGATCCCCCCCTTTCTCCAGACATCTGGAGAAATCTATCTTATTCTTAAATCTAAAGAAAATAATCTGTTGAAATTCTCAGAGAATTTAAATGAAAGATATGCTATATATTCTACAACAAAATCCAGAAATACCTAAAGGAAAAATGAAAAGTTTGTTTCACTATCAAGTGAAGAAACTTTAACACATTTAGCAAACAATTGTTGAATACATATTATACTAACTTCAGGGATAGACATGGCCTGCAAGAAAGACATTTAAGAAATGATCATTTTATATTTTTAATAAGTAACAGTATTTTAAGTGAAATAAGGCATGCAACTGAATGAAAAAATTGTTGATACGTATGGTACACATGGAACAAAGTACTTCGTGAATTCTGAAAATAAGAGTATTTCTAGCTTTAAAATGAGAAAAGACTAAAACAAGGTAGTATCTGAGTTAAGTCTTAAAGGAGATATAAATGTGTTGATAAGTCAAGATGGAGAGAAGAGTACAATCAGACTTTCCAGAGTGAAGATAGTCTTAGTGGGTTCAATTATGTCCTGAAAAAGATACGTTCAAGCTTTAACCTCTGGTACCTATAAATGTGACCTTATTTGGAAATAGGATTTTTGCAGTTGTAATCAAGTTAAGATGAAGTCATACTGGATTAGGGTGGGCCCTATATCCAATGGTTAGTCTCCTTATAATGAGACGAAGATTTGGAGACACCCAGACACACAGGGAATAAAGCCATGTGACTCTGGAGGAAAAGATTGGAGTGATGCACCTACAAGCCAAGGAACACCAAGGATTGCCTGCATCCATCAGAAGCAAAGAAGAGGCAAGGAAAGCTTCTTCCCTAGAGCCTTCAGAGGGAACCTGACCCTGCTGACAACTTGATTTCAGACTTCAGAACTGTGAGACAAATGTCTATTGTTTTAAGCCACCAAGCTGTGATAATTGGTTATGGAAACTCTAAGAAACTAATACAATGGTCAAAAAGGATGTTTCCCACAGTTTACCCTTCTGTTGGAGTGGGCTTTAATGAAAACAATTTGAGATTTAATCCTAATTAAAATCTTGACTGTGTCATTTTTACTAGATGTGTAGCTTTGGGTAAATTAACTTCTCCTAACCTCAACTTCACTACAAAAAGGATATGAAGATACCTACCATACAAGCTTTTCAGATTTTTTTGTGGCTCAATTAAGATAAAGTATATTAAAAAAAAAAAAAAAGATAAAGTATATTTGTCATCTGATACATAGCAGACATTCAATCAACATTAACAGTAATAATGTTATTAGTGATGACTTTTATATAGGGGCCATTGCTGATTGTAATTACCAAGAGCACTGATGGAGTCATGATAATTAATAAAATAGATAACCTCAGACTTTAATTATACCTCATTTAAATTTACTTAAGATTTTGAAGATCTAAGATGTACCTGTGACTTTTAAAATCTTGAAAAGTCAACATTTTTTTTGAAAATAGATAAGCAAGTTACAGATACACCAGAATTTTTTTCTTTTTTTTTGCATAATTACAATAGATATACCTGACTCTAAGCATCATATTTGATTGACATTGGTATTAGTCAGATGATATGATTAAATAAATAATTGTTATTTTGTAACTGGATCAGCAATATGTTGGCATTATATTAAATAGTATTAGATATGGACACATTTCTTGGTACTATGTACAACTGTATAATGATGAATCACATAGTCCCAGCTTTGTTCATTTTTGGTAAATAGAAGACAAACAGTACCATATGCTTTATCGACGCTTCTCAAAATGAGGTTTGGAAGGTGTGTATAGCACAATGCCAGGTGATACTTGACAGCTCCACAAGATAAACAGTGCACGTATTCCTGTAGGCTAAATTTTAGGGAGACTATAAAGGGAATTAAATGTGTAATATCAAAGCAAGCACAGCAATGAACAAATAGTTAACAGTGCATATTCTAAAACCAAAGAGCCTCAGTTCATTTTCTTGAGCCAATCATTAACTTTGTGAATTTGGGTGTGTCTTAATTTCTCTCATCTATAAAGTGGGGATAATCATTAGTAAGACATATAATATGATTATTAATTGAGCTAATACATGTAAGTCACTTAAAAGTATAGTGACTGACACCAGAGTTGGATTTACCATGAAGCTATAAACCTTAGCATTAAGGTTTTTTTTTCCCTTTGCATTGCTCATTTCAAGCCTTGGGTGGCACCCTTGCAATGTTTTCACAGGCTCACATCTTTTTTTATAAATATGCAAAAATAAAACATAATCACTTAAGACAGCTGTCTCTTTCCATTCTGCTTCCCTCCGCATCAGCTTTCTTTCATGTCAAATGAGTTGGAGTAGCACTGGGCATTCAGAACCAGCTAGAGGTAAGCTGAGTTGGAGAGTTGTTGAATTTAGGCTTAGTAGAATAATTTGCATGTATAGCTAAGGTACTACTGACTGTTCTGGTGAACGAATGCATTCCAGGATTACTCCTAGCATGCTGTGCTGATGTGCCCAGTGTCATAATATGAAGGTATAGGACGAGAGGATAAACTCGTCCTGTAGCAAGGTGAACTTATCCTGTAGCACCTGGCAGTGGAAGTATGTGGGTAGTTGAGAAGAAACAAGGTTTGAAATGTATGCAGCCAGAAACTAATTTCTAGAAAATTCTTCCAAGTCTTGTAGCTTATACATGAAATAAAATTCATAAAGATTTCCCCAAATTCAAAAGCAAAAAATTTACATGACATTATAAATAATGAGTTGTGATGCTGAAAGAAGTTTTTCTCATGTCAGTATCATTAAAAAATAGTAATCAATCAGTTATGCTAGAAGGAAGACTAAATTATCTTTGTATTCTCTCTATAGAAAATGATATTTTATGATTCTTGCCACAAAAAGACAATCAAAGGGTATGAAGACAAAAGAAAAGGAAAAGAAAGTAGTATAGAGGTGTGTTATTCATTTAATTAATAAAGATGTTTTATTTTTTTCTGGACTTTATGATCCTTGTGATATTTGCTGTGATTTCCCATTCTAAATAAATGTTCACTTACATACTTAATTTTATATACATAATTTTATATTCGTTTCCTTAATGAGCCAACAAAATTTTATAAGCTTCAGAATCTATAAAACCTGGATAGGGTTTATATTAACTAATAAAACCACAGAGCCATTAAAAATGTGTATGGGAATATATTTAAATATACATACATACATATATATGAATATTTTAAATGCTCAATTTTTAAATGTAACCCTGAGAGTCCAAGGAAATTTATAGCTCACAGAGAGAGATCAAACTACCATCACCATGTATAATTTTGAGACCTACTCTTTCACTGAAACCATTCAGCAAACATATTGAGCTTTCACTAAGTGTTGAGTGGAATACAAATTGAACACTTCACTGTCTCCATCTTCAAGGAGCAGAATATCTAGAGAGACAGAGAGTTGCTGTAAGACAAATGAATGTGGATGATAGAAGGAAGAAAGGAAGGAAGGAAGGAAAGAAAGAAAGGAGGGAGGGAGGACAGAGGCAGAAAGGAAGTGTGGCAACATTTCTACTTCATTTTGCTTACTTGAGACCTTGGATTTTGTGATACCTCTTGTTATTTTCTGAGTGTTAGTCATCCTTATGTCATCCCCAAGAGAAATTAATCAAGAATAGTAAGCAAGAGACATTATGTAGTCCCAAGTAATTAGAATGCAATATTTCCAGATATTTCTAAGTCAAAAGAGTGTTTCAGCAATGATGGCAAGCAAAAGAATGGTTCAGAAGAAAACAGTGAAATAAGAAAAATGGACATAAATATTTTCCCTTTTATGTAACTGATGTTATCCTGCAAATTCAAAATTCGGTTTTTGTAGAATCACTGAGAACTATTTCTCAATATAATAGAGAAAATCCCTTTTTTCAAATGAAGATTCATTTTAATTATTTTTTAAATAGGCTAAAAAATAGCCAAGTGACAAAAATAGGAAATCAGCCTGAAAATATGGAAGCAAAGATAGTAAATTATACAAATCAAGGGAAAAACTTTGGTGAAATAACATAAAGAAGTAAAAAGAACAGCATAGGAATCAAGTGTAACATCTTACTGGGTCCCTCATCAGCGAGTTAAATAAAAATCTTTGACATATGTTTGTTTTATATTTCCACGAAAGTCTTAATTTTATACTCTTAAAACCTATCCGTCAAGATGCCCGATGGTTTCACATGATAGAGACTGGTAAAATGTGCTGCCAGGTGATTGCACGCAATAGATGGCTTAAGCCCAGGCATATCTTTTCTTGAACTCCCAGAGGTGAATCACAAACATCAATAGAACTTTACTTTTCTATTTCTCTAGCTCTTGTTCTCTGCAAATTTTGTGTTTTGTTTAGTTTTTGGTGTGCAGATGGCAGATAAATTATTACCCATTGGTGGCAGCAATGATTGATAATTTGGTTTTATGATTTGATCATTTAGTGATTTCTGAAACTAGACGAATAAATCATAGAGATTTATTCTCTGTTAAGTGAGAACTCACAGAGAATCTGGTTTGTTTGTTTTCTTTTATTTGTTTGTTTATTTTGAACTCAAATAATTTAAGAATGTCATGTCCACCAGCAAAGATAACAATTCTTTGTATACGGATTTCTCAGGCATTGTGTTTTTGTCTCTCCTGTGTCTCTTTACCTGTGATTAAAATTGTAGATTTTATGTTATAAGCTCATTGTATGTTCTGCATGTCTATGTGTCTGCAATTCACGAAGGCTTTTATTTTTTGTTACATTAGTGTGAAACATTTTTCTACTTCCAGAGAGTATTAATAATCAGAAAATAAGTTACTTAAAGGAGCTCTGCTCTAAATGGTTTATAGAGATAGATAAGTGAATATATAAATTAAATATTCCTAAAATTTCTAAAGAGTCAGAAAATTTAACTTCTAGTACTTTAAATATGCTAGACTTTAAAAAAAAGTCTTCTTACAGAAAATAACTCAGAAATGTTTTAAGAATCCAGGTTCGTATACTTAAGGCATACTTACATTATATGAATTTCATAAATTAAGGTCAATCTATGGCAAACAAGACCATTTTATAATTTTGGTTTAATGAAAAGAATTATGCCTTTTCTCTTGACACAGTTTTCAAGTTTTCTCTATTTTAAGTATAATACAAGCATACATTTATTCTACTTGGTTTTGCTTTTCTTAATAAATTTTACATTTTTTACTGATCAAATAAGATAATTTTACTCCTACATAATGTTTTTGATCATGAAAATGTAAATTTGTATTCAACTAAATTGAATAGTTGTTCTGAAACTTTCGATTTCAAAAGCAGTTATATTTTGTAGTATGTCAACTTGAAGATAATTTCAAAAATATTTTAAGGTAACTTAAAACCACAGATTGATATTCAATTGAGTTAATTAATGGATAACCATTAGATACCTAACTAATTTGTAAGATAGAATACTGAAACATCAAACCATTGATTAATACGCATTACTTAAAGTTTATGTATTTTACTTATTTTTCTATGTTATAGAGAAGCTATATCATGAGGTAATGCTAATGAGTGTTCATTTTTGCCACTTTAAGAAATGTAAAAGGGATGTGTGGCTATCAAAAACTTTATTATGTATTTATTTTCACAAGCGCTGCTAATCTGTTAAACTGCTTTCATAAGAGGACAGTTTTCTATTATTCGCTCTGCAATCTACTGTTTTCTCTGTGAAATAGAAGTTAGTTACTTTTGTTAAAAATGTATAATTAATGAGTAGTTGAGACAATATAGTGAGAATTCACCTTTTTTTGTATTTTTTTTAAGGAAACATAGTAATATGTCCAAAGCAGTGGTTCTCACACTTGTTGGTCTTTGGATGCCTTCATATTCATAGGAATTATTGAGGACCCCCAAGAGCTTGCATTCATGTGAGTTATACTTATCTATATTTACATATTAGAAATTAAAATGGATGATTTTTTATTTCTTTTAAGAGAGTAATGATGAATACATTGTATGTTGACAATAATATCTTAGTATAATTATGAAATTAATTTTTACCTGGTAGAGTCTCTAAAAGCTATCCTAAAGTAATGTATCAGTTTTAGAATATGAAAAAGCATAATAAAGAATAAAACTTGGAAGGCAAATTTTATTTTCTTAAATTATAATACCTTAATCTGAAAAGAAACTAAGAAATATGTTAACATTTTAGCAGTTTGTTTCATCCTGATTGTCTTGCTTCTTTGGTTTACTGATTAATACCTTCACCTACAGTATGGAAGGTAATTCTTTACCTTTTGTGTAATCTGCCTGCATTGTAAAATTCTGCATTTTACCAGAATAATTTTCTGTGCTTTATGTTAACTTTATTAGATCCTTGATTATTTAAGAGGCAAAAAGAGCAAAACAAAAGTTATCACTTATCAAAGAGCAAAGGTTCTTTAAATCCTGTTATCATCTATTTTTTTAATGCTTTATTGTCACTTTAATTAAATGGTTAACCAAGTACTGTTCCTCAGGTACCCATGATCCTTTTTAAACCGAGTGTCCAAATCTCTCTTAAAAACTTTTTAAAATGTATCTTTCAAAAATCAGGTCTTAAATGCAGAAAAATAAGGTAAAACTTTCAGGATATTTTTATATCTAAATCTATCAGACTGGGACTTCCCTTGCGGTCCAGTAGTTGAGGCTCCGCACTTCCACTGCAGGGGGCACATGTTTGATCCCTGGTGGGGGAACTAAAATCCCTCATGCTGCAGGGTGCGGCCAAGAAAATAAAATAAAACTATCAGACTATATCAGAGGGTCCCTGGAAAATCACAAAGATTTGTTCTTTCACTTCTTAAAAAGAGATGCTAGAAGTATCTAATTAGGTTTGTTTGATGAGTTGCATAGGCAGACTTGTCAAATCAGAAGAGACACTCAGTCTTCCTTAGGTTAAATTGATATTGGTAAAATGTTATTAATATAAATATTCATAGTTTATGGGAAGTCTTGGGGTATTTGTTAATGCCCTTGCTTTCAATAACATGTTTTAACCTCAGGGAAAACATTGATCAAAACTCTTATGGAATAGTTTTTCAAGTTTTCCTGCATTGTTCAGTTTTCTGGTAGTGCTTTACCTAATAATATTAGTCAATAACAATATAATGTTATCAGTCATAGTCTCAGTTATTACTTAAAATGTTTATAGACCACCACCTTACTTCTTTAATTTGAATCTACCACCTTCTAGGCCAGTGATTCTCAAACGGTGATGCATATCAGACTAACCTAAGTGTAGGTCTTACTCCAGAGTTTACTAGATATTTTTGATATGCTCTTGATGTATATATTATGTTTCAGGATCATTATATGTTATATCTCAAGATTTTTTTCTTCTTATAAGAAAATTTCCATCTGTTTTTTAATAGTCAGATAAAACAGTCACTGACTTCTTTAAAAACAAAAATGGTCAGTCTCCTTCAACAAAGGATACTCTCAAAGCCTTGTGGAAAAGGACTGTTCTAGGTACTTCACACTATTGACATTTCAACAAATAGCATGTTGGATACCTGCTTCTGACCTGACATCATTTAGACCACTTTTAGACTGTACCAGTGGACTAAGTCAGGATTTCTAGAACTCTTTTTAGCTGAGAAGCAGATGGCCTCATAGAAATGCTAACCCAATATCCAACAGAACAAGAATTAATTACATAGGACTGAATGAACTGATGAGGGAAGTTTTAATATAGTTTTTTTTAGGGAGGGGAATATGATTAATATTGCTTTAATGTTCTATTTCCTGAATGTATAAGAAAGTGTTTTCTCTTTGTTCAGCTATCTGAAACCCAGAACAATTGAGTACACTCTGCTTTTGTAAATTGAGATGAAATATTTTAGATGATACCTAATTCTCACTGATTATCAAATTCAGAAACTCTTACTGCTTCTCTTTACTTTTATGCCAATATAGTTATTTGCATACATTTGATAAGAATGTCTTCCTTTTTACCAGGATATAATAGAACAAAATGATTGTACAACCATGGCCTTATCTCAAGAGTGTCATATTTGAGAACAATGCTCATTTAATCAGATATGACAAGCTGCTTTTGAGAAACAAAGCTGGCTTTATTATGGAGAAAATGGCTACAAAACTCTCCCAGGAAAACTGCCTGATACCTGGTTTGCAGGGCTCAGCCTTGCAGATAGTAAAGAAGGTTATTTCCTGGTAGGTCAAGAACCTTGGAAAATTTGGGGCACTATGAGAAGAGAGAAAAATTACACAAGATTAGAGTTACTGCAGGTGAATGTAGTGGAGGGATTATCTTGGGGTTCATTTCCTTACCTTGGGCTAGTAAATAATAAAAGCTTTTATAAATCAAATGTGAGATTACTTATGAAAATTTCTAAGCAGACATTAGCCTTATAGTGTTTGTAACTGTTAGTTATTATATGGCTCATGATTTGCAAAAAGTCTAAAAAGGTCTATGTGGTAAATTAATACACTTACTGCACCTGTGTAAATAATCAGGCCAAACTAGTGGGACCAGACTTATTTTGTAATCAAGAAAATCTCTCTTTGAGATTATCATGATTACAGGTAAGGGAAAACTGTCAAGGAAAATTCTGAAAGACTTTGAAAGGTACCAAAAAGATTACTTGGTGTCTACAATGAAAATTATCTATTGTCTAGAATACACCTTTCCAGGTTTTCTGACTCTAAGAAGTTTGTACTTTTCATTGTCCTTGACCTATCTTATAATTGTATAAGTTGTAGAAAATCAATGTGAATGATTCTTGACCATGGAAGTACAAATTAATTGTGTTCAGTAGAATGAAATTGATTATTCCTCTGTGGATACTGACCAATTTTGCCAGTTTTGCATCTATTAAGCAAATTTATTTGAACATTCACCATGGGCCTACATAAGATGTCTGCTCTTTGGATTCTCCTACAAACTGGTTGTAACATCTTACTGGTTTCCTCATTACTTAATGAATTATGTAGAATTTTTGGCACGTGTTCATTTAAAATATAAAAAGTTATGGTAGGTAGAATACTTGAATAAGTAGCAAGAAGAAAAGTATACTACCACAGGTTCAATATTAAGCATCTTAAATATATTTAAAATGTAAAGTGTATAATTAAGCCTTCATTTTGATCTCACAAGCGCTATGAAGAGAGAAAAAGCTTAGATTTTACAGTTTTATGTCAGCACATTTTATATATCTTTATTTTCTATAACACTGGTTGGCCTATCTCTCAAAAATGGTTGTCATGAGCACTGTTCAGTCACATTGTTTCATTGATTTAAATTGGTTAAAAGTCACAACGTTTGCATTTCTGAAGCAGTGCAAAAGTTCTGTCACCTAAAAAAATGATATCTTTGAAATGAGAAAAACCAAACTCTATATACTGAGTGGTGCACTCTTGAAGATAGATTTCTAAAAACTGACCATTTTTATCAGCCCATAAAATTTCATATCCTGCTCTTGCTTATCAGTGTCAGGACAATAAGGTACCCAATGTAGAGACCATCAATGGTCTTAAGGAGAGTTATGCTAACACATCATTTATCAAAGTAATATAAGAAATATTAGTTTTAAAAAATGTTGATAAATATTTCATGCAAAAAGAATTCTGTGTCAATTAAAATTTGAAAAGAAGATTCTCTATGAAAATTAGCATATTAGAAGTTCTGTGCACTCTTACCATTAAGAATCATACCTGTGAAGCTTTAAGTTTTCCAAACCTATGTGAGCATTTTCCCCAACAGATACCTATTTACAGCATGTGGAATAATATTCTTCAGAAAAATGGTTTCGGGTATGCTTTACTGTCATGAATCATAGATTGTCAATAAACTCTTGCTAAATCCCATAAAAATAAGATATGTTTAATGATAGCAATTATAAATGCTTATAATAGAAAGAATTATAAATATAGACAACAACAAATAGAAATATAAATCATACATAATCCCATCAAGCAGAGGTAAACACTTTTTAACACTTTGTGTCATTTTTGTATGCATTAGTAAGTTTATTTTTTAATTTTTTTATAAAAAAGAAGGAATCATCCTACTTTCTTTTTTATAACCTCCAATTTTTCACTAAGCGTATTACAAACATATTTCTAGGCTGTTAAATGTTTGAAAAAACAACTTTTAATGGCTTCAAGATATTCTATTTATGAATGTACCATAATATTTAGATAAACCTTATCAATGGGCATTTAAATTGGTTTGTTTTTCATTATCATAAATTCCACCATGGGCACCCTTATGGCTCTATCTTGAATACATCTATAATTACTTCTTTAGGATAAATTTCTAATCCAAGCATAGTAGATCAAAGAGTATGCAAAATTTTAGCACTCTTGATCTGTATAAGTGTTTGGCCTCCAACCTCCATTGGGTCCTCCAAGCTGCAGACCTGTATTATGTTTGTATTTTACTATCAGCTCTCTTTCTAGTTTTTGAAGATGTTTAAAATCATGACCACTCTCTTCAAACCTTCAACTATATTCATTCTCAGCCAGCTGACTTTACATCCTTCTTTTGAGAGAAAATAGAACACATTCTTCCTCACCTAAAATAATTCTACATACTTATTTGCATCACTGTCTATCCTTTTCAGCTTCTCTCAACTTAAAATGTAAATCTTTGTCCTGCATCTTGGATTCCCTTCTTTTATGTTTCTCAGAAGACCTTCATGTTCTCTATTCTGCATCGTCTCCCCACCTCTACTGATTCCTTCACAACGAACAAAAAAACTCAGCACCATAGTCCACTCCAGCTACTACCTTATACTTCTCCCTCCACAATTAAATGTCTTCAAAATGTTACTACTCATGGTTTTCATTTTCCTACCTCCACCTAAGTCTCATTGTACAAGTCTGACCCACCTCCATCTCATACACTGCTCTTGCCAAGGGCATGTTTTTACCAATAATTCTAGTGAAACTTATCATTTGGTCCTTATTTTATTTGCCCTCCCTGCAAAGTTTAGCACTCTTCATTACTCTGTTTTTGAAACATTCACTTTCCTAGGTTTCACGAAAGCATACTCTTCTATTGATGTTTTTCCTCCTACCTTTCTGACTCTCTGATCACTCTCGTTTTACAGCTTCTTTTACTCTATACATGCTTCAAAGTAAATTATTTCTCAAGTACTGCACCAAGCTCTTTTTTCTTGTCTTCTCTTTATTTATTTTTTTGTTTTGTTTTGGTTTGGTTTGGTTTTTCTCTCCCATACAACATACTGTCTCTAGGAAATACCATCTATATTCATGAGTTTTATTATCATCAATCTCATGTTTATCCTGTTTTACAGTACTAAGTATCTAATAATTTCCATGTACCAGCTACATCTTCACTCAAGTTACTTAACCTATCTCAACCTTAGTTTTCTCATCTGTAAAATGAGAATAAGAATGGTATATCTGCCATGGGTCACACTGTAAAGCATCAGTGAGATAATTTAAGTATTTTAGTACCATACCTGGCAAAAAACAAGTGCTTAAAAAGTACCCTTTATTCCTAATCTATACTGTATTCAAAACAATTTTGGACAAAACATTATAATACTCAAGTAATTAGTGAGAAGAAAATCCTCGGTGAATAACAAAATTAAGGCCAAAATAACACATTGATTATGTACATAAAAGTCTGTATTAGTTAAGGTTTGTACCTTTTAATCACTTTACCTATTTCTCTTATCCCTACCCCTCTTCCTAATGCTAATCACCATTTAGTTCTCTGTATCTATGACTCTGTTTTTGTTTTGTTTTGTTTTTTAGATCCCACACACAAGTGAGATTATGTGGTATTTATCTTTCTCTGTCTGATTTCACTTAGCATAATACATTCTAGGACTACCCATGCTGTCGCAAATGGCAAGATTTCATTTTTTTTATTGCTGACTGGCTGACTTTTATTACATTGTGTACACACTTGACACTTGAACAACAGGAGGGCTAATCTTTGTATAACTTATAGCTGGCCCTCTGTATTCATGGTTTATCGATTTTGTTTATCTTTTCAAAGAACCAGCTCTTTGTTTCATTGATCTTTTCTATTGTTTTTTTAGTCTTTATTTCATTTATTTCTGCTCTGATCTTTATTATTTGTTTCCTTGTATCAATTTTGAGTTTTGTTTGTTCTTATTTTTCTAGTTCCTTTAGGTAAGTTTAAATTGTTTATTTGAGATTTTTCTTGTTTCCTGAGGTAGGCTTGTATCACTATAAACTTCCCTCTTAGAACTGCTTTTGCTGCACCCCCCAGATTTTGGATCATTGTGTATTCATTTTAGTTTGTCTCCAGGTAAATTTTGATTTCCTCTTTGATTTCTTCCGTGGTTTTTTAGTAGCATATAGTTTAGTTTTTAGCAGTCTTGTAGCTGATTTCTAGTCTCATACTGTTGTGGTCAAAGTAGATGTTTAATATGATTTCAATCTTAAATTTACTGAGATTGTTTTGTGGCCTAGTATGTGATCTACCCTGGAGAATGTTTCATGTGCACTTGAAAAGAATCAGTATTCTGCTGCTTTTGGATGGAATGCGCTATATATATTTACTAAGTTCATTTGATCTAATGTGTCATTTAATGCCAGTGTTTCCTTACTCCTTTCCTGTCTGGATGATCTGTCCATTGATGCAAGTGGGGTGATAAATCCCCTACTATTATTGTATTACTCTCAATGTCTCCCTTTATGTTTGTTAATATTTGCTTTATATATTTAGGTGCCCCTATGTTGGGTGCATATATATTTACAGTTGTTATCTTTTTCTTGTTGGATTGATCCCTTTATCACCATGTAATGTCCTTCTTTGTCTCTTGTTACAGTCTTTGTTTTAAAGTCTATTTTGTCTAAGCATTGCTACTCCAGCTTTCTTGTTGTTTCCACTTGCATGGAATACCTTTTTCTATTCCCTCACTTTCAGTCTGTGAGTCTTTAGATCTGAAGTGAATCTCTTATAGGCAGCCTATATATGGGTCTTTTAAAAAAAAATCTATTCAGCCACTGTATGTCTTTTACTTGAAGAATTTGGTCTATTTACATTTAAAGTAATTACTGATACGTATGTTCTTATTGCCATTTTGTTAATTGTTTTCTGTGGGGTTTTCTTTGTAGTTCTTTTTTATTCCTTTATTAAATTCAAATGCATTCTAACAACCCTGCATTTTTCATGCCCTCCTCCCATGTTTAATTTTTTTGACATAATGTTTTACATTTTTTGGCTAGTGTATCCCTTAACTACCTATTGTGGATATAGGTGATTTTACTCCTTTTGTCTTTTAACCTTCCTACTACGTTTAGTGTATGTTTACTTTTACCAATGAGATTTTTCCTTTCATAATTTTCATGTTTCCAGTTCTGGCCTTTCCTTTTTCACTTAGAAAAGTCCCTTTAATGTTTCTTGTTAGGCCAGTTTGGTGGTGCTGAATTCTTTTAGCTTTTGCTTGTCTGTAAACCACTTTATCACTCCTTCAATCTGAATGATAGCCTTACCAGATAGAGTATTCATGGTTGTGGGTTTTTATTCCTTTCATCACTTTGACTATATCATGCCACTCCCATCTGGCCTGCAAAGTTTTTCTTGAAAAATCAGTTGTTTATCTTATGAGAGTTCCCTTGTACATAATTAGTGTCTTTTCTCTTGCTGCTTTTAAGATTCTCTATTTATATTTAATTTTTGCCATTTTAATTATATATAATTATATATAATACATTATATATAATGTGTCTCGGTGTGAACCTCTTTGGGTTCATCTTATTTGGAACTCTCTATGCTTCCTGAACCTGGGTGTCTGTTTCCTTTTCCAGGTTATGCAATTTTTCAGCTTCTGCTTCTTCAAGTAAGTTCTCTGCCCCTTTCTTTCTCTCTCTTCAACTTCTGGGACCTCTGTAATTCTATTGTTAGTGTGATTGATGTTGTCTCAGAAGTCTCTTAAACTATGCTCATTTGAAAACAATTTTTTTTTGTTCAGCTTGAGTGATTTCCACTACTCTGTCTTCCAGTTCACTGATCTGTTCCTCTGTATCATTTAATCTACTCTTGACTTTGTCTGGCATGTTTTTATTTCAGTTATTGAATTCTTCAGCTCTGTTTGACCCTTCTTTATATTTTTCTCTTTGTTAAACTTCTCACTGTGTTCACCCATTCTTCTCCCAAATTTGCTGAGCATCCTTCATTTGGAACATATTCCTCTATCTCCTCACTTTGCCTAATTATCTGAATTTCTTTGTATGTATCAGGTAGGTTGGTTATGTTCCCCAATCTTGGAAAAGTGGCCTTGTGTAGGAGACATTCTATGGGACCTAGGAGCACATTCCCCTCTGGTCACCAGAGCTAGATGCTCTAGGACGGCCCCTTAGCTTGGCTGGGTGGGCTCTTCTGCTGTGGCAGGTTGACCACTATGGGCACGATGGTAGGCAGAAATGACCCCCAGCCCAGTTGGTTGCCAGGTCCTACCTCATGTGGTGGCTGCCAGCCCACTGGTGGGCAGGTAGGTCCTCAGCACTAATAGGCTAGAGGGAGGACTCCAAAATGGTGCTTTCAAGCACTGGTGTCCTCTTGCTAGAACAAGCTCCCCAAAATAGCTGTCACCAACACCTATGTCCCAGGGGGAGCCCCAGTTGCTTCTTCCCTTTCTAAGAGACTCTCCAAGATCAGCAAGTAGATCTGACCCAGGCTCCTTTCAAATTACTGCCTCATTGCTGAGACTTGGAGCATATGAGATTTTGTATCTGCCCTTTAAGAATAGAGTCTCTGTTTCCTACAGCCCTCTGGCTCTCCTGTATGCTAATTTCTCTGGCCTTCAAAGCCAGATGTTCTGGGGGCTTCTCTTCCTGTGCAGGGGGCTCAGACTCCCACTCCTTGGGGGAAACCTCTGCAATTGTAATTATCCTTCCTTCTGTGGGTCACTTACCTGCGGGTGTAGGTCTTGTCTCTACTGCATCTCCACCCCTCCCTCCTATCCACCTTGTTGTGATTCCTTCTTTATATCTTTAGATGTGGAAAATCCTTTCTGCTAGTCTTCAGGTCATCCTCATAGTTGTTTTCTAAAGAGTTGTAATTTTGGTGTGCCTATAAGAGGAAGTAAGTTCAGGCTCTTCCTACTCCATCATCTTGGCCACATCCAGTAAAATTCATATTGATCATAGAAAATTTACAAAACACAGATAGTAAGAAAGGAAAAGAAAATTACTTGTAATCACATAACCCAGAGATCTATCATTAACATTTTGATGTATATCCTTCAAGCAGCTATTTTATAATTACTTAGGTACTTTGCATTTAAACAATTAAGGATAATAACATATGTGTGTATATATATATATATTTTTTTCTCTATCTCTCTTTCTATATAGAGAAAGCTTTCTAGTGCTTTCTATGTGTTAAATATTTTTCTAAGCACTTCACTTCATATATATTAACTTCTTTAATCTTCACAAGTACTTTTTGTTATTACCCTTGTATACAGGTAAGTGAGCTGAGGCCCAGTATATCTACATTCACATTGTTTTCTCACTGAGCAAAATGATTTTAAAAACTAGTCTGTAATAACAAGCATTGGTGAGGATGGGGAGAAAAAGGAATGTAAAGGGAGCAGCCACTCTGGAAGACAGTATGGAGGGTCCTCAAAAAATTAAAAATAGAACTATCATATGATCCAGCAATTCCTTTTCTGAATATTTGCCCAAAGAAAACAAAAACACTAATTAGAAAAGGTATATGCACCCTATGCTCTGCAGCATTATTTACAATAGCTATGTAAACAACCTAAGTGTCCATTGATATATGAATGAATAAAGAAGATGTGATTTATTATATATATATAATATTTACTATATATTGTTTATTGTATATTAATATTTATTATATATATGTATATATATATACATATATATATAAAATGGGGTATTACTCAGCCATAAAAAAGAATGAAAGTTTGCCATTTGTGACAACATGAATGGAACTGGAGGGTATTATGCTAAGTGAAATAAGGCAGACAGAGAAAGACAAATACTGCATAACTCCACTTATATGTGGAATCTAAAAATAGAAAACAAACAACAAAACAACACAGAAACAGATTCATAAATACAGAGGACAAACTGGCTATTGCCAGAGGGCAGGAGGATGAGAGGTTGGATCACATAGGTAAATGGGATTAAGAGGTACAAACTTCCAGTTATAAAATAAATAATTCACAGGGAAGTAATACACAGCATAAGGAATATGGTCAAAAATACTGTAATAACTTTGAATGGTGACAGATGGTTACTAGACTTATTGTGGTAAATATTTCATAATGTATTTAAATGTTGAATCAGTAGGTTATACACCTGAAAAATAACATAATACTGTACATCAACTATACTTCAATTTTAAAAAAGTTTAGGAAAAGAAAATTTTAAGTTACTGGTTTGAAACTTTTTAACACATCATTAGTTATATATATATATATACATATATATATGTATATATATACATATACATATATATATGTATATATGTATATATGTATATATATATACATATATATATGTATATATGTATATATGTATATATATATACATATATATATGTATATATGTATATACTATATACATATATATATACATATATATACTATATACTACTCTATATATACTACATATATATATACATATATATACTATATATATATACAGTATATATGTATATATATATATACATATATATACTAGTATATATGTATATACTATACATATATATATGTATATATGTATGTATGTATATATATATACATATATATATATACATACATACATATATACATATATATATATACATATATATATGTATAGTATCTTAGTTATTTACATTTTTAAAAAAAGCCTTCTAGTGTTTCACTTTGTCATACCCATAGGTTTGAGCAAATGATGAAAAAATTGTAGAAATCCTGACAAATCTTTAATCACTGCTTTTAAAACACACACACATTTCTTTTATCTCTGCATAAAGCCAGTCCAGAGGTCAGCATTTCTCAGAAGTTGCCCTGGGGTCCAGCTGCTGGAGAAGAGTATGATCTATGTTAAAGTCCCATGCGGTGTAATCAGGATGAAAGGAGCTATTCTGAGGTATCTATTAACTCCTTCCTCCAACACATTAAGTTACATCTCCTTACACTTTATGAGATCTGGAAAACACAGAGCATAATGTCCTTATTAAGTTCAGAGATAATAGAGGAGCCAGAAGGTGATTTAAAACCTAAGACACAGCATATTAGGAACTTTGGTATTCTTCTCAACTACCAGACTCAAGAGTCAGTGGAATGTCAAATCAAGCAGCATTTTATAATAACTGTGACATCTCTGCATTGAGTGAAAGTTGCCAAATACACTTACTATATTGCATTCTCTACCTTGAGGTAAAACATTAAAAACATATGATATATGTAACACTTGGTGATAATATCTTTGCCACTTTGATTTCTGGGTGATGCAAGAAAATTTCACTTTTTATTACCTGTATACATAAAGAAAATATACAGAATATATTGAATTAAATAATCTCTCCAATATGCTATCATAATGACATAAAATACTACTATAATATACTATGTATTGTGTATATAACTATATGTTACTATAGTTTGACCAGTATGGTTGTCCTTTCAAATTTAATCTTTATGAAACAGAAACTTGTCTGTCTTGTACATCACTGTATCCCCTAGAATGGCTTTATGTCAGGCACATACATTATATGTATTAATTCATCTAATAAATACATATGACTACATACTATTAATAAGGAAATGAGTTACAGAGAGACTAACTTATTCAGGTTCACATATCAAGCATACATTGGTTTGAATTCAAGATTACTCCTAAAACAATCCACCACCACCACCAAGTAGGAAGAAAATGGTCACAGTGACAGCTAGAGGTGTGGAACTCTCACAGATCCCTAGGTATACCCCAGGAGTGTGTCACTAGGAAACATTTTAAGTCACAGAATTTGAATCACTGTCAAGATCCATATTTCCACCTGCTTATATTACAGCTATTTTTGTCTCCAACGTAGATTGTGACTCCATGAAGAATAAACTTTATGTCTTATTCATATGTATTACTATGGAGCTAGCCTAGTGCCCTGTACACAGTAGAGACCCGGTAAAGTTCTGATGAATCGAATTAGAGGTGAAAAATATGTAGTGGCACAACTAATATATAGAAATAAATATTCTTTTTATTGGACAAGGCAGTATATATATATATATATATATAGTATATGTATATATATGTACACATATACTGTATACAGTATATATATATATATACTGTATATGTATATATATATACATATACTGTATACAGTATATGTATATATATACATATATATATGTATGTACATGCATGTAGGTTGATCTAATCTACTATCAACATAGAATCAAACTCCAAACCAAACTAAAGGGCTATAAAGTGATGTTTCTTTCTAAATTTTTATAGAGATAAAATAATTTAAAACAAAACTAGATTTTCCCACCAACAAAAGGGATATTTGCCGTGGGTTGAGGCTGGCAGTGATGGGCCTAATCTCAAACTAGACATAGATGCTGAGTTGTAAAAGGGACCTTGAAAGGCAAATAGTAGAGGAAAAGTCAACCAACTAAAACATGGGACAGGTAACAGGAACAGCCCAGAAAAGTGATTAGCATTGATGTAAATACACATTAGCACCTCCTACTGGACTTTAATACCATTAATATGCAGGTATGTGCGTGTATATACACCTGTGTACATGCAGGTATGCATGTGTACATATACATAGCAACAGACAGATGAAGAGAGAGGCTCACATTCAGAACTGGGTCTATCTGGCCAAGGGTAACAAGACCACCTATGTAGATCTGGCCTTTAGAAGGGCTCCAATCTGGGAAGAAGAGAGACTGTAGAAAAAGTTTATCAAAATAAAGAAATGCTTCATTCCCAGAGGAAATGAAATATGAAGACATGTAGTCAAGCACAAAAAAGTAAAGCAGCTGTCCCAGCTACTCCAAGTTGGATACAGAGCAAGAGCTTGTTCAGTGAATCAAGACAGAAATCATTAACTTAAACTGAAGAAAACTAGGCAGAGCCAGACTTGAAGCAAAATTGTTAAAATGTTAAAATTTCTCACGTCTCCTTTTTTCTCTTTCAGTGTCTTTCTCATCTTTTTCTCTTTTTCTTCCTTATCTTCAATAGGAAAGGGAGATATTGTACAAATTAAGGTCACAAATAACAAAACCATAACATTATGTAAATAATGACAACAGACAAGTAATGATGGGAACAATAATCATCCCAGACAACGGAGTCTAGGGAAACTATTGCTATTGTGCACAAAACCAGATGCTTATCTTTCAGGCATTCAAAGCAAAACGGGAACATAATAGGATACATAGCTCTCAATAGCTAATAAGTAGAAAACCAAATGATCAGAAAAGAGATATTTCCCTAGCTCTGAAATCTGAGAAGAAACATTGCATGAATCTACATTGAAACTTTAAAACCACGCAGATAGTATTGTAATAAGGTCTTTCAGAAGGAAAAAAAAAAAAAGATATAAAGAAACTTTGGATAAATAATGAATTCATAGAAATAAAACAGAAAAAAATCAGCAATGCAAGTGAAGATGAGACATATAAGACTAAAGGAAACCCGCAGGAATAAATAATTACATAAGGTAAAGAAGCACAAAGAAGATAAAAGTGGTAGAATCATTTTCACAATTGAACTGGACGTGACAAAATACAGATTTTAAAATGATATAAAATCCTTGGACCAATATCTGTCACAGTAAATGTCTACATTTTCCCTAGGAATATATTCCTCATTTTCATATAGGTCTCTCTGGCAAAAAACATTGTTTCAGAATTATTATTTTTAATGTAGAGGCTACTAAGTTAAAATTTCAGCTATTTTATAAAAATTCATTATGTTATCTTTCAACATCTTGCTTAAAAAGATTGCTCTGTTCTGAAATGACATTATTTTGTAGAGTTGATCTTTTGCTAATGTGAAGATGTAGGTGGAGGAACATAGGGTTTTTTGGTTTTTTGTTTTTTTAATTAATTTATTTATTTTTGGCTGCGTTGGGTCTTCCTTGCTGCGTGCGGGCTCTCTCTAGTTGTGGAGAGCAGGGGCTACTCTTTGTTGTGGTGTGCGGGCTTCTCCTTGCGGTGGCTTCTCTTGTTGTGGAGCACAGGCTCTAGACACACGGGCTCAGTAGTTGTGGCTCGCGGGCTCTAGAGCATGGGCTCTAGAGTGCAGGCTCAGTAGTTATGGCACACGGGCTTAGTTGCTCCGCGGCATGTGGAATCTTCCCGGACCAGGGATAGAACCCTTGTCCCCTGCATTGGCAGGCGGATTCTTATCCATTGCACCACCAGGGAAGTCCAGGAACATAGGTTTTGGAAATAGATAGGTTTGGGTTTGAATTCAGCCCTTCGACTTATTGGCTGTTTGACCTTGAGAAAGTTAGCCAGCCCTTGGCCTTTTAAATTTACAATATGATGTAAATAACTCCTATATCTCTGAGTTGTTTTTATTGGTAAATGAGATCATGTATATAATGTTCCCAGCAAGTTTCTAGGCAAGTATTAGATAAATAATACTGCTCTGCTCTGATGGGCTTTGGACTCCCTACCTTAAATAGGTAAATGAAATACATTTGTATCAGGTACTGACTATACTGCTGAACTGAATGAATAAGCATTTTCAGAACTCTAATGGAAAACTGATGAATTCATAAAAGTGCTAACAAAAGATCAAGATGAAAAAAAAATTAATTACATGGGACTGAGTGAACTGATGAGGATGATTATAATTTTTGTGACTTTCTGTTTGAATAAAAAAAAAAAAATCCCACAAGGACTCAGAGGCAAAAAAAAAAAAAAAGAAACCCTCAAAGGAAAGTATTTCCTAAATATTTATACAATGAAAACAACCTTAAGAAAATAACTCTATGTCTATAGTTTTTAAATTATTTCACATTCAACAGTTCAATCAATGAATATCTATTAAATATGAAAGGCATCTTGCTGGGTAATATATGTACTAAAATAAATTGTAACTGCTTCCCCAACAGTCTAATGAAGGACAGACATATTTAACTGAATATTGAATATTAGCCAAGTTCCGAGGAAGACACATGAGGCTGTGGAAGGTAGGACAAATGGGAAATTTTATAGTAGTTCCAGAAAGGGTAAGGAAATAATCATGAAGGTTCCTGATCAGCTGTACCTTTAAATATTCTGAGTATTAATAAATGTATGTGGCACTGTAATGATTTTTGCCTCCCATGAAATAATATTTCTTCTCAACAGGATTTCAGTGATTTTATCCTAAGAAATTCATAAGTACCAGGATTCTTCAGTACAAAATAAGCAATATTTATACCCCTGCAAGTTTAACTTCAGTTTTCCCAAATCAAATTGGAGGTCTGATCTCTCCTTTTCTAATAAATACAAATCAAATTTAGTCATTTTTTTATCCTTGCTCTACCACCTGAGACCCACCAGTTTCATAGAGGATTTTTTTTTCATTAAAATAAATCTCTGTAATACGACAACCACACTAGTTTAGTTCTATAAAATTATCTTAAGTTTTTTTATGATTTATTTTGTTACGTAGAAGTTATTTCAAGATTATGGCTTATCTCAAGATACCAGTAAAATTTTTCTTATAATTGTTCAAGTGATTTTTTTTAATTTCAAAAAATGTCTCTCATAATATTTGTAATTACTTTCCGACAGAGTATACAACTTGCCAGTGAACCAAGGTGGGCTACAGAAAAGTAATTTCTCCAACTCACTTACTATTGCTTCCCACGGTTCGCATGAGTTGTGTAAGGCTAGAGTCCTGCAGTTAGTTCAAAGGCTGGCTGGTCTATTGCAGAATTATTCTTGAAGTTTTAAGTGTTGAAGTGGAAGTAACAGTACATTCTAGGTTAGGCCACACAAACCAATTTCACTAAGGGAATGGAAAACTAATTCTAATGGAAAACCAAAATGATATTTTTTGCCATTCATATGTTCAGCAAATATTTATTGAACATTGCTATATGCCAGGCCCTGTTTTACTTGCTGGGGAAATATCAATGAGCAAAATGGACAAAGTTCTCATCCTCCAAGAGCTTACATTCTGCTGGGGAGATATTTATAAACCAGGGCCAACTTATCCATTACGTACAGAGCCTAAGGCCCATGGTACTTCTAAGGGCCCACAAAAATGTTTTAATTTTAATTTATTTTAAAACCAGAAGAAAAATATGAATGTTATAATAATGCATCCATCCTGGATTATATTTTTCTTTATACCAATGCATCCATAAAACATAATTTAAAATATTTTTTATGGAGGAAGGGGACTATTAAAGCAAAAGTGCCTTGAGATCACAGAAGTTATATTGTAGACCTGTAATAAACACAAGTGAACAAGTAAATTATGTGGTATATTGGAGAGTGAGAAGTTCTGTGGAGAAAAAAAAAGGAAGTGTGGTAGAGTGTGGGATAAGACTGTTTGAAATTTTAAATAGAGGTTAGAGAAAGCATCACTGAGAAGCAACAGTTGTGCACAGACCAGAAGGAAGTTAGGCAAAAAGCAGTGCAGACCTCTAGGTGAAGAGCGTTCTAGGTGCAAAGATAAGCAGATGCAAAGCCCTGAGATAGGGGTGTGCCTGGAATGTGGACAAGCAACAGAGAGGCTATTATGGCTGCAGCAAAGTGATCTCTGGGGAGAGGAGCTGAAGATCAGGCTGTGGAAGTGTCGGGAGTCAGACTGTATAGTGCTTTGCAGGCCACTTCAGACTTCTCTGAGTGATAAGGGAACAACCAGAGGATTTAAGGCAAGGCCACTGTTAGGAGTTAAATTGAGTACCTAAAAAGTTATACTGATGTCCTAACCCCAGGTACTTGTGTCTTTGATCTTATTTGGAAATAGGGTCTTTGTAGATACAGTCAAGTTAAGATGAGGTCAATAGGGTGAGTCCTAATCCAATATGACCATTGTCCTCATAAGAAAAGGAAAACACCATGTGAAGACACAGACACACAGGGAGAATGCCATGTGATGACAGAGGCTGAATTTGGAGTGACGTAGCTGCCAACTGTGGAAGGCCAAGGATTGACAGCCACCATCAGAAGCTAGGAAGAGGCAAGGAAAGATTCTATCCAGAGTTTCAAAGGGATCACAGCTCTACTGACATCCTGATTTCCAGCTTCTAGTAGAACTGTGAGACAATAGACTTCTGTATCTTTAAGTTACCCAGTTTGTGGTACTTTGTTACAGTAGCTCTAGGAAACTAACACAGTCACTTTGTTCTAACAGCATGTCTCTGGCTGAGTGTCAAAAATAAACTATAGCAAGGGCAAGGGTAGGAACTAGGAAGCTATCTTAGGTCAAGTGTCCTGGGAAGCAGATTCTAAGACGGAGAATTGCAAACAAAAGGTTCATCCAGAAGTGCTCTCAGAAACAATACAGGGTGAGAATGGGGTTGTGGTGGGGGGAATGAGGGACTCAGAACTGGACAGAGGGAAGAGTGGAGCTCATAGAGCACTCGGGCAATTCAGTGGGGGGTTCACTGAATGTGAGATGGTCCTTCAGAGTCAACTTGAAGTAGGAAATGGGCCTACCATAATTATCCCTGTGAAAGACAGGTGTTGAATTAGGTTCCTGGGGAGGGAACATAATCTTGAGTAAGACATCTCCCTTCAGCAAAGGGAGGGAAATATTTGAGGAACTCATCTGTGAGCAGCTTACATTCTTCAGGCTGTGGAAATGAATACTTGGTCCTGGGAGAAGGAATATGCAAGGTGCGTCATAACATCTCCAGAAGAGTATACTACAATGATAGAAGAGAGATTCAAACAGCATGGGAAAACATGGGAATCAGAGTACAGTGCATGGAATTCTGTATATATAAATGGTGTAGTCTGTGGTGTGTGTGTGTGTGTGTGTGTGTGTGTGTGTGTGTGTATCCTAGCAAGGATCTTCCATTTGCATAGCCCTCTAAATTTATAATATACGTAATTTGGTGGCCACATTAACCTTGTAATGCAGGTAGGACAGAAATTTTAAAATTCTAATTTTTCCAATAGGGAAAATGAAGCCTAGAAATATCAACTGACTTGCCCAATACTCAGGGAGTTAATGGTAAGGACAAGACTGAAAATATGGTCTTCTTAATCCATGTCCTGTGTTATTTGTACCATGTCATATGGCCTAAATATTACTTCAGTTATGTGGCAGTGATGGTACTACACAATTCTGAATATTTTTTTACACTTTGCTATATTTCAATACCACCAAGAGAGTGTGTGGCAAGAACTGCATAGCTGTTTATCAGACTCACAACAATTTCTTCCTGGATCCAAAGCTAGACCACATTTGCCAACCTACTTTAGAGTTAGTGTAGCCATATGACTGAGTTCTTGTGAATGGAATCTGAGCTGTGATAAGGATCATGCAGGCCCATAAATAAAATGCTAAGAAATCATCCCCACGGTCTGCCCAGTGCAATGGCAAAAGCCATGTGTTAAAGATGGAGGAGTGTCCATTAGCCTGGATCTCTGAAAATTCGAAAGGAACAAAGATGCCTGTATACTGGCCCCTCCGCCCCACTTCAGTTTAGATTCCTAATCCAGGGTTTTCTTAACCATTAGAGAATCGGAAACACAGTATGCATACTTTAGTGCAAGATGTACAGTATAGACTTGGAATTTTATTTCATGACATTTCACATAAGTATAACTAATATATCTTATTAAAATATAAATTGAATAACCTATGGTAAGACTATACCAAGCTGTTGACATATATACATTTAATCTTTTCACCATTTTGTGAGAAAATTATTATTTTATTTTTCTTATTGTTAAATCCCTGAGAGACAGCTTGGAATAACATAACTAACTAATAATATAAATAAATATATAAAATATATATATAAAATATATAAATAAATATATAAAATAAATAAATAAATACTTGAGATTTAAACCATTCCAACTTGAAAACACACCAGAGAAGGAGGTAAATTTTCTCTACTCCAGTGTTCATATTTTAAAAATTGCAGGGAAGGACTCTAAATAGCCCGGCTTAAGTCATATGGCCATCTATAACAAATCACTGGGTAGAGCTGATTACAATATGTGATTTGGCCTGGATCGTCTGCTTTCCCTATGTGGGCTGGGTACCACAATGGGCAGATCATTACCAATATATAAAGTGCAGAGGAAAAGGACACCAAGGAGTAGGCAGGCTATTTCCAAAGGTAGGAAGAGGGAAATGACCAGACAAAATCCATTGATGACTGTGACAAAGTAATATGGGCTTCATAAAAAAGGGGAATGTACTATAACACCTCAAGGGCTGTTTTCCAGAAACTAGGTACAGAAATGTAGCTGGATCTTAGGAAAGAAATAGAACCCAGGTCCAGAAAGCCATCTAAAATCTCTCTACATTTCATGTAGGCTCTTCTCTGTGCATGTGTTTTATGTTCCTTTCTGCAGATTATCATTCTCTTCACTTTTGTTGGGTGCCTAAAGGCAAGTTCAACTGATGATAGACTAGTCCAGGTTTTCCATCAAATGTAAACCATCTCTGATTCTTGAATTAAAATGGCAGGGAAGGGCTTCCCTGGTGGTGCAGTGGTTGAGCGTCAGCTTGCCAATGCAGGGGACTCGGGTTCGAGCCCTGCTCTGGGAAGGTCCCACATGCCGCGGAGCAACTAGGCCCGTGAGCCACAACTACTGAGCTCTGCGTGTCTGGAGCCCGTGCTCCGCAACAACAGAGGGCACGATAGTGAGAGGCCCGCGCACCGCGATGAGGAGTGGCCCCCGCTTGCCGCAACTAGAGAAAGCCCTTGCACAGAACGAAGACCCAACACAGCTAAAAATAAATAAATAAATAATAAAAGTAAAAGGAATTCCTTTAAAAAAAAAAAAAAAAAGAGGCAGGGAAAAGAGGGCCATACCACAGCTTGGAAGCAAACATGGCCTATTGAGGGAAAGAAACAATGACTCTCTCAACCCCAATTCTAATTTCCCTGGAAAAAAGACTTGATTATCCTGCTAATCAAGCAACTTACCTCCTTCTTTTCCTGATCCTATGAACTGTAACCAAGGAGGAAGGTTCTCATTGTAAAAACTTGCATTTAGGATCTCTACCAATGTTGGCAGAGGTTTAGTAAGATAAACTTGTCTAAATGGTGTATTCTACTGAATGTTCAGCCTTGAGAAAGATATTATACTGTCTGAATCTTAGTATCATTATTAATAAAGTAGAAATAATACCTATGTTGCTGGTTTCTTGGGAGGATTAGGCCTTGCCCATAGAAGGTGAGGGTCATTACACTAAAGGAGTTGTAACATAAAATTAACCTACATAAAAAATTAGTCATACTTTATTTATTTTGAACAAAAAAGCATATTTTCTCTGGGCTTGATAGCTAATTAGATGATTTCCAAGCTCTTTTCCAGTTCTTTAATGCAAGTGATTTTTTTCCAGTGGACGCTAAACCATTAGCCAAAAAAAGAGTGCTTTAAAAGCAAGAGATTTGCTAATATCTCAAGGCTGTTCCAAAGCATGCCATAGCATAAAATTATTTCAGAAGGGTTCAGTTTGTTTTGAGCAATGGCACCTCCCCTAGTCAAGGTGACTAATTTAAATTTGGTAGCTTTCATTTAGATGTATAAATTCTATTAACATATAATCTTAATAGAATGATAGATACATTAATATTAATCAGACATAATGTAACAGATACATCTTATGTATTTTATAACATATATCATATAACACTTGGCTTGAATTATTTCATTCACCAAACATTTATTGAATATCTTATTGACTATCTAATATGATCCTGAGCACTGTATTTTAAAGTAGGCAATAATTATTCTTCTTCCTACCACTCTTCATTTTGCTTTTATAAGAAAATAGGTGAGGTGTATGGTTGAAGCAGATATCAGAAATGAGAAAATCATCTAACTGGGAGCACTGCAAAAATAATATGACCAACATTCCAAGAAGAATAATTCAATATGCCTTCTATGAGTTCAGCTTTCAGGAAAATCCAGCAGGCAATCTTATAAGGAACCTAATTTCCTAGATATCACCACCATAACACAGACTGTATATTAACACTATAACATGTCCATGCAGAATTTTCCCTTTGTGTACATCTTATTTGTGAGTTTAGATAGAGATGCAAAAGAAAAAGGCATTTCTGATTAAGGCTAGCAGTATTTTTAAAATCTGATTGCCTTCTCCAGGAAAATATTGTACGATGTCATGTTTAGACAGCACCATATAGCAGAAAATGTGGCCATGAATAGCATCCTCCACCATCAAGGATGTTGAGACCCTTTGCATAGTATAGTCTGAAAACTCCTAGGAAAGGATTCTGGTTAGCCAAGTTTGGGTCAGCTCCCCTTGCCTGGATCAAACATGGCCAAGGGACAGGGCCAAAAGTATGGACAAAGCCTCCTCATACTTACATGTACAGGAACCATGCTCAGAGAAGAGGGAGTAATTATGAGTCTGGTATCTCCTACTGGTGTCTACTATAGTCTTAAAACAACAGGGTTGAGGAGCAGAGCCCAACAGGGTAGCAATATTTTACAAAGGAACAGAGTCTTTCCCTTCTGTTCCAGGCCACAACAATCATTATTAAATATCTGGTTGACCATGATATTTTCATTTGTAACATATAAGCACATTTGCCTTTTCAAGAGGGAGACCTTAAGAAAACAGTGTTGGGTTTTTGAATATTTTCGTATTTCTAGAGTCTGGAATCTAGACATTGTGATGTGATATTTTTAAGGCAACTATGTTTATATGAGTGCTGAGTACTTCTCCAAGAACCAGTGTTCTATTGTTAACATTTACAGCAAGTGGCTTAAAGCATTTGGTGTTCAAGCTAATTTAAAGTTATGAAAGGTAATTTAATTGTGGGATCTAAGACAAAGTAGCTGGGATAGTTACAGAAAAAAAAGAAGCTTGTTGTTCCTTTCATAGTCATCCAGAACTGGCATGCATATATGCAAACATTACAGAAATTATGAAAAGGAGTCGAAAGAGACTTTTCCATTGAAAAGAAAAGAAGTCAGGATATTAAAAAAATGTTAAACACTTAATTAGGAGAAGCTGTTTATAAAAAATATCTAGATCTAGATTTACTTTATCTAGATCTATAGATAAATTTCCAGGTCATTTAGAATGTAGAATACACAGATCCTCTTTTGGATTGAAAAAGAGTAAGGGTGAATTGCTTGAATCAAGGTGAGAATAGACGATACCAAATCAGCAGGGATATATAACCTGGGTAAGATTTTACAATCTTTTAAAATAGGTCCTTTGATGTACATCCCAAGGATTAGAGAGCATCACTGGATACTTCTTAGAATTAAACTATCCCTTAGTCAGTCAAATATGTTCTGATCATATATATATAATCTACACTTGAGTCATTATTCTAGTGAACCCAAGACCCCTTGGAATTCTAATCATACCATGGCATACTAGGAATCTGAGTATTAAGCTTTGCTGCCTGCTTTGCAGGTGTGATTTACCCTTGATTACCTTGATTTGTCAGTGTATCTAGGCCCAGTAGCATTTAAGATTGTAACTGCTGATAATTGATTATTAGGGAGTATTTTTCCCAATGACAAAAGCTCAGTAATTTTGTGAAAGTTTATGTCTGGTTGAAATAGAAGGTCATTTCATTGAAGGTGGCATTGTCTACTGTCTGTAGTAGGGATTCATTTAGTTACTAAAAACCTAAAGTATGCAAAGCTCAGCCCAGGGTGGTGCACAATGTCAAGTCACAGGCTGAGGAAGAATTAAATCGTTAAAGAATCCTGATTTTCAGTTGGACTCATGACTGCCTGGAATAGTCAACATTTCTTGTTATCCTTGTAGCTAAGTGTTACCAGCTCACCATTTCTGAGGATTAAATGAATGGGCAAATTGTGTGTGCAACTTCAGGAAAATGTCTCTGGGTGTGAGTATGCGTTTCTTTTCCTCCTTTTCTTCTCTGCTCCTGCAATGTAGGCATTCCCCCCCACTAACTGAATAACTACCAATTCCAATCAGGTAAGGGCATTTACTGAGTATGCAAAAACAAGATATCTTACATACTTACTTCCCTTATATTAACAATTACAACTGAGGTATGTATCACTATACAAAATCCTTGTCCATACCTCTGTTTATTTCTGTAGAAGTGATATCTGTAAATAGAAACTGTGGATTAATGACATATATATTCTATAAGGCAGTTGACATAATTTCAGCTTTCTTTCCAGAAAAATTGTGTCAGTGTACATCACTAGCATAGAGGCAGGCCTGTCTCAGTACACTTTTGTTAGAGTTTAGTAGTTGGGAACTGCTATTTTTCAGCTAATTTCATGAGTGAAACATGAAACATGATGGATCTGGTAATTTTATATATTTTTTATATAATTATAAAATTATAGTTAATTTTATATATTTTTATGTATTGGATTTATATTGGCAGAACATTTTTCCTTTCGTTTATTGGCCATTTGTATATTTTTTGTGAACATGTTATCCATGTTCTTTTCCTAACTTACATGTGTTGGAGATTTTAGTATATTAATTATTAATTTGAAAAAATCCTTTGGTCAGGAAATTTTTTAAATTATTAAAACATTTTAATTGTGGTTATCTTATTTGATTGGCTACTCAGCTTTTTTAAAAAATTGGGGGAGGGGTTCTTTTCCATTTTATAAATATTGATTTTTTTCAATTTTAATGGAGTTGAAGTCGACAGGTGATCTTTTTTAAAAACCACTGTAGCGCACAGAGCTACCATGTATAATAGCATCTTTGCTCAAACATCATCTGCTATACTATCTTGTCCCTGAGTAGAAGGTGTTAAATATAGTTGGGTAGCAAAGAGGGCACAGTATTTTATGAGTGTATTTTTGTGGAAGGCTCACCTTAGAAAAATATTGGCAAGAGTCATGGATTTCCTGGCAATGGAGTATTGACACTTTGTATCTTAAATCAAATAGAGAAGACTATGCCCATCAGATTAAAAATGATTTGGAAGCATGAAGTTTGAACCTAAAATATAGGTAGCTGCTGTAAAAATTGCTACCTTGACATTTGATTAAGTTGTATAAACCTATTCTTTTCTTTCCACTGCTTTTATTTAACCATCAGTTATTTTTATTCACTTTCTTTTTCCTTCTTGGTTCTTTCTCCCTCATTATTCTGTTTGTAATTTTGCTTATTTGTAGTCAACTCCTCTGTGGTGAATACTTTTAATTATTTATTTAACTCAATATGCTTACTTTTCAGTTAATATATTTCATATTTTGATAAATATATTAATTATATATTGAAATTTTATTCCTTTCACATATCCTACCAGACCTGCCATATTGTGATGTCTGATTCTAAAAATTGGTCTATAGGTGCTGTTTATTTATATTTCTGCTGCTACCACTAATAACATTTAATATCTATATAGCACCTTTCATTCTATATTCTATTATCTTATTACTTTTCTACATATATACATTTGGGAGATGAATTGAGTAGTTTCCATTTTGCCTCCTTTACAAATAAGAGCCTCTTGTCACAATTGGCTAGAGTCTACTCTTTCCAAAATTATTCAAGTAACAAGTGACTCCAGATGTCAGTTTATATTTTATTTAAGTACTCAGGGGAATTCATAGATGCCCCATATTAGGCAAATTCAAGTAGCCTAACTTGAGCCTGTGAACATTTAGTTGGTCAGAATTCAGCAATATCATTAAGTCTCTTTCCCATTTTTTTTAAAAATAAAAAGAATTATAACGTGCAAAATATTGTGGATACAGATTAATCTTATGTTATACAGATGATTAAAATTTGTAATTTAGATTCCAGGAAAATCCTATAATGTGAAGAGGCATAGAGACAAGCAATTAATAACTTTAAAAGAACAAGAAAAAAGCAGAATGAAATAGGTGTTCTGTAGAGATACAATCAAAGGGAATATAATGGAAGGGGTGATTATTTGGAATGGGGTTGGTGAGAAAAGGATTTTTGGAGCAGTTGGTACTGGAATTGAGCTTTGAAGACTGAATGAGATTTTGATAGTCACTGGTACTGGGTATGGTCTGTTAATTCGAATGAGGTTTTATGTTCTTCATATGTTGACTCTACCTCCCTAAGAACTGGGAGAGCATTAGACCATTCTGAATATATTATATACATTCAAATATAATTTGGATATAATGTGCTTGTTGGATGTATATAATAAATCTTAGTTTCTCCTGTAATGGTAACCCGAATGTATTGATATAGAAAATAACACCTTAGCCATTTCAGATTATGAAATTTTAGAGCAGGACAAGACCTTAGAAATTACCTACTTAACCCTCTCATTTACAAAGAAGGCAGAAAGGGGTTCAGTAATTGACCAAGGTCACTCAGTTAACTTGAACAGACTTTTCCTCTATCACAAGGCATTGCTTTGGAATCGACACCTTTCTGTATCCATTATGGTAATTTTTATCGATGTAAAATAAAGTCACTGAATCCCCACATCCGATTATCAGAAGGCACTTTAACGGCTGCAATGAACTTGCACGCTGAGGTAAGTTTGAAGGAACATAAAATGGACCAAAGGCAGAAAACGCACTGGGACTCGGTACCTGCATAATGAAAATATGGAATAATCTGTACCTGTAAAAAGAGACACTGGCAGTACTTTCAATCTGACGTCGTTTACTCACCTGGGGTGGAATGAAGGAGGAAGAGAAGAGGGGAGAGAGGGAGGGGGGAAAGAAAGAGAGAAGGAGGGGAGAGGGAAGAGGGAAGGCTAAGGGGTGGGGGGGCGGGAAGAGAGAGAGGAAGAGAGCGAAGCTTGTCTCAAAGCCGCGAGGAGAGGTACCCTTTGTTTGACAAACCCTGAGAAAGCCTCTTGTAGCAGCTCTCTCGTTCCCACCTCCAAGCGTTTGTCGAGCTGCTAGGTGGAGCCCGCGCGGTGGAGCCCGAGCGCACTCCAGATCCGGGTTTTGCCTCCCGCCACCCCTTTCTCCGGCGCAAGCCCCCTCCTCTGCTCTCGGCGCTCTCGGAGCTCGCCCGCCCGCGGCTCATTCTGGCCTCGGCTCGGGCCCCGGCTGCGTCCGCCGCACGCAGGCTGCACGGCCCCGGCGCGCCCGCGCTCCGACCGGCTCTCGGCGCGTCGCCGGGTCGTCTGCTCGCCCGGCACTGCTCGCCCCAGTTCCCAGGAGCGGGAATGCAGATGCTGCCGCTGGTACTGGTGGGCGCCGCCGCTGCCGCTACCGGCTTTTCCCGTACTGGTCGTTGCCTCCGCTCCCGCAGCTGCCGCTGCTGCCGCCTGTGACTCGCCCCCTCCCCTTTCTTTCTTCTCTTTTAGCCTCCGTCCTCTTTCTCCGGGTGTGCGCGCGCGCGGGTGGCACGGTTGGCTTTGGCCGGAGCTCGCTCGTGTATGCGCGTGTGTGAGTGTGCGTGTCTGGAGAGCGCTAGAGCCTTGCTCGCTCTCGGGGAGTCGAAGAAGACACAGGACCGAAGAGGCGGCGGCGGCGCGGCGCCCGGGGCCGCGCGATGAAGCTCCCACATGCTCGCAGCTGCCCGGCCCGGCCGGCGAGCTAATCAGCCACCCTCCGGGCTCTGGGTTCCGCGGCCCCCGGGACGCAGCCCTCGGCTGCCCGGCGCCCGCTCCACCCGCGCGTCCCCTCTGTGCACCCGGGAAGGAGTTTGTGTGGCCCTCGCTCCAGCTCTCTGCACAGGTTGCGGGTTCGAGAGGAGACCCTCGGCGGGGAGAGAACCTCGGGAGGAGAAGGAGGAGGGTTTGGCGGAGAAGAAGCCACCCTTGGCCCTCGCGGCTCCCCCTACCTTTTCCCTCGCTCCCGCTCTCAGCCGGAAAGGGGAGGACGAGGAAGAAGAAGAAAAAGAAAGGGGGTGGGGTGGGAGAACTGGATATAAAGATCGGCTGGGGGGATGGTGGAACATTTTTGGTCTCTCCAGCAGCGTCTTTTCTTAAGCGGCAGCGGCAGCGGGAGGAAAAGCAGCCCCAGCTATGACTGCCGCATGTTAATAGCTGCCGCTTGGGTCCCTCGGCTGCTGCTGGAGACAGAGCCTGACTCCGAAGTTGTTCAACTGTGGACTGGAAGAGACATTTGAACCCTCCACTCCCTTTGCTCCGTTTTTACCCCCTTGGTGTGTGTGAAGCGAGGAAACGTAAAGGAAGACAAACATTTGGCTTTTGCCCCCTCCTCTCTTCCCTTTTCTTCATGGCTGTGTAGCAGAAGAAAGGGGGAAGGAAAGACTTTTTGTTGTTTCCTTGGCTGGGGTCTCCACCCTCCTGCTGCCTTCTCTGCGCTTTGGCTATCATTCTTGGACACGTGCAGTGGGGGTGTCTTCGCTGGGGCCGCTCGGTCTTTTGCCCCGAGCTCCATGGCTGGATTGTGGAAACCACCGGGCTGCAGGTTGTTGAACAACTGATGGGACGATCTCAGGGACCGGCGGTTACGAAAGGTAATTTATTCTTCTCACACTTCCTGATAGTGGTGGCCCTGGCCCGGCGCAGGCATCTGCGTCCGCGGGGCAGGCAACCGAGGGGGTGCAGGATTCACGCACACTCACCCTCCCACTCACATACTCGCCCGCACACACACTCATCCGATCGTGATGCGGGGCGGGAAGGGAACCTCATGGCTGGTGGGCGCTGGGGGTTGGCACGGGTTCGAGGTTTTTCCAGCTATTGGGCGATTTGGCGGCTGAGAGAAATGAAAGGGAGAGTTGACCGGGAGCATTCGCAGTCCAGCACTCTGGGGGATAGGAACGGTTTCCACCCTGGGAATTTTAACTCCCCTCTCACCCCAGTGTCATCCCTTGGTAGGAACTGAATGCCGACCAGGGGGCGCCTTCTCTCTGCCGGCTTGGAGCCGGTGCCGCTGGAGGCGTGAGAGGGCTGGAGGACCAACAGGGACCGGGTGAGGCGCTGGGTTCAGGGGTGATGGGGACTGCGGGGCGGTGAGTCCGCCGCGATCGTCTCTAGACGCTTGCCTGGAGCATCCATGGTGGCCGCGTTTGCCCAGGTCGCGCCCCTGAGTTGCGGAGCCTCGCTACCTCCCCGCACCCCGCCCGTTGTGTCCCTTTCACGGCAGTTTGGTTTAGACCTGCTTGCTTGGCCTTTGTTAGGCGGTTTTGGCTGGAGAAAGCTGCCACTTTCGTGGGTGGCCCGGGGCGGCGCGGTGTTAGGAGTGGGCACGGGGCGGGGGGCGGTGTTGCACGAATCGGGGTGGCCGGGGCGGGGTGGGCAGAGCATCGGTGGCGGCGGTCGGCTGGGTTACAGGTAGGAGGGCAGGTGCCCCGCATCTTCTCGCCGGTGAAGGGAAGGCTCTGGGCTGCAGCGGAGCGTCGGTGCCGCCGCGCGCCCGCCGATGGTCCCACATCGGAGCTCAAGGGCTAAACGTGCCAGGCCCCTAGCAGTATAGGTGGGTGAGTGTGTATGTGGGGTGGGGTGGGGGGAACCTCCGCTACCAGGGTTAATTGGCAGCAGGGTCGGCGTGTGCCTGTCTGTGTGCGCGTCCGTGCGCTCCGGGGATGGCCCGGAGATATTTGCGGGGATGGCAGAGCTGGTGCTACTTGAGCTGAGCTTGCTTATCGAAATCGCCTGGGATCCGCTTAACTGGAAAAGCTGGTTTGAGGAGGCCGCGGGGGCCGATAGGGGTTGCGAAGAAGCCTCACTGTGTCCCCTCTCCCCTACTGAGCACCTCTGAGAGATGCGTGCAGCGCGTGAGAGTCTCTGGTGCAGCGCGCAGGGCACCCCAGTTCGGCCCTGATGAGGACCAAGGAATAGAGTAGTCGTCTCTCGGGCAGATTGGAATAACCAAGTCAAGCCAGCATAACCCTTGGTCCCCGGAATTCTCTGGCCACTTTCAGATAGGAACGTGCGCTGTTTTATTTATGGCCAGAGGTATCATAGCAATTGGGCGAACTCGAGGTGTGCGAGCCACCTCTGGGTGTCTCCTCCCTGTGCCTGTGTATGATCTTGCCTGCGGTAGTTAGAGCACATTGTAAACAACGGTGTAAGCAGCCCTGCCACAGTCTCCTTTAGAGCCCAACCTGGTGGTGTCTTGTGTTTACTTTCCTGGGTAGATTACTCATTAGGAAGTATAAGCCTTCTTGCCCCTCTGATTTTACATCCTTACAGCCAGCTGCTGGGGAAACGAGGAGACGCATAGACTCTGGCAGGAAGGAAAAATTGCCTTCTGTGTTTTGCTCTGAAGTAAATAGGCGATCTGCTAATTTAGTGTCATATGGGTTATCAACACTAGTTAAAGAATGTCATTGCAGAATCTACAAAGAAACAATTCTTCAGTAATTTTTCATTTGGAGAATGTACCTTATTTCCCTGTGAGATTAAACAGAATTTAGCTAGCTTTCCTTGGTATATTTTTCAATCTGTAATGGTACTAAATGACCTGGAGTTCTGGTGCCCAATTTGTCTGTATGTGGATTAGATAGAATTGTCAGTTCTTTTATAGTACCATCAAAAGAGGTTTCCAGACGTTTGTCTAGGAGTTAGAAGAATACTTGCATTGAAATATCTTCACCTTTGTTTCACCCAATCTTTTTTTTTTTTGGTGACCATGGGTTAAAAGTGTACAAAGACAGTTTTAAAAAGTTGGAAAGCTAAACACTTTTTAGTTATTAAAAAGACATTAAATTGCTTAGTTGTAGATTAGCTCTGACTGCTTTTGTGTTTGTTGCAAATGGCTATGTTCTATTTTGTTGAAAAAAGTATAGCACTGTAAATGTGAAAGGGTACTTTTTTTCTGGGTACCATGATTTCCACATTTCTTTCAATTTTAGGATTTTGACTTCTTGAAAAAGCTTAGGTTGCCCCCCCCCCCCCCGCAAAAGGAATACTGAATCATTGATGCCTGATCTTGATTAAGTTATATTTTTATGGGATAGTGCTGGTGGCAATTGTCTTAATGCAAACTTAGGGAATTGTGATTTCATCCATGAGATTCTAGCTTCATATATTTCTTTCCTTCCTAGAGGGTATGTGTTAAAGCCTTTGCACTTGCAAATTTCTTAAGATTAAAGAATACGTGTCCTCTCATTTTAGAAGATCTAATCACAGTGTTTCGGAGCCCTTATGTTGGAAGATTTGATCAGATCTGTTCTTTGTTTCCTAGCAGCATGTGTTTCTTAGCAGTCATACATTCCACAGGTCCTGATGTCATTAGAACTGTGTCTGTCAGTGTATTGTGTGCTGTCTTTAGCTGAAGGTGAATGTGTCAGAAGTGCCTGAATGCCATTCCCTAGCACTTCTTCATAACTAAATATTGAATAACCTGCTTCATTTGTGTATATGGTTGACTAGACTATTTCTATAAACTCAGGGTAGGAGGAATGATTAGTATAAAGGTTTATGTGAACTATTCAAATTTTTTAGATAGATATGTTAGGTTGCTCCAGGTATCCCTGGCCTGAAGAGTGAGTGATAAGCCAGCATGTGATTTGCTTGATGGGTAAATGCTTTTGATGTCTCGTTTTAAGTTGCTTGGTGTGATTATCCTTCAGATTGAGAGCCCTCCATGAAAATATGAATGGAAGGTCTTTTAGAAATGATTTTCTTAATGATGATCTTGCCTTTTGGAGATTTAAACATTCCTTTCCATGGGGAATAATAGTGAGTATGAGACTTTCTGGCTCCGGCTACTGTGCCTGACATTGTTTCTAGTAGTTGGGAAAGGCAAAATTTTTATGGACTTGTCTTTTAGATTCCTTGGTGAGTTATAGCCAAGTTAATCCTAAATAGAAGATTAAAAAAGAAAGTTTATCAAATCAAAAGAATTGAAGTCAGTCAAATAATATAATGCTAAACTGAATTGTTTTTCAGATTTCATTTAGGCTGCTTTAACTGCTGGATGAAACTCTCTTTGAAAAGAGCTGCCAAGTAGGAGTGACAGTTACTATTAGAAGTGGGGCAGTTTTGCCCAGAAATCAGCAAGGAAAACTGATTGTGTATTTAAAAACAAAGGGATTTTGAGAAATGTTATACAGCCTTAATTTAGCATGGTGTGAATGCCTAGAGCAGTTGGAATTAGAGGGAGATGATCTTTCCTTAAGTTTTGCAAATGACTATTTTCCCTTTGATTTCTTAGATTTGCATTACATTCAAAATATGCAGTTGCTCACATAGGGAGGAACCCTAAAGACAGAGGCTATACTGTAATTTAGCATTTGTTTGCCTTCAAGGACATATTTACGCTTAGATTACTATTACATTTATGTCTTTTTCTTTTATGCAAATGAATTCCCTTATAGAAGACCCAATTTTATAATAAAATATAAACTAAAACATTCAAATATGAGTAAGGGCCTCCTGACATTTTTCCTTTCTTGTCTGTTTGTGTGTGTGTGTGTGTGTGTGTGTGTATGTATGTGTGTGTGTGTCTGTGTTATTAGGGAGTTGTTGATCAGTGAGGAGAAAAATCCAGATTTTTCATTGGCTGTGATTTTGATATTGATGTTTACTGGTCACTTTGAGAGAGTAGTGTGAGCATGCCTGTGAATAGCATCTGTGAGCCCAAAGATGTATAGTTTTCCCCAAATCTTTTAATGTCATTACCCTGGTCTGAGTGTCTATGTGGCCCAATAAAATTAACTCTTCTACTGCATAAAGTAACCAGGTGTAATTTTTTTCTTAGAATTGTTAAGTGTGCTCATGCACTCACAAATACAAAATATATATAAAAAATTAGCTGTCCTACTCTGAATTCATTGAAATTCTCCATTTGTTTTAAGGAGTGGATGAAAGGAGAGAGTTCTGCCTGTATTTGATCATAAGAGATTCTATAGATCTTAATAATTTATATCTTACTAATGTCTTATTGACATTTAAGACAAGAATTTAGTTTAATGTTAATGAATTTCTTCATAAGAGTGATTACATATACATATTAGAAACTGTTAACATTTGATCCATATTATTCAAGAACTTAAATGGAATACTGTTGGTGGTAGTCCTAATTATTGTGAACATTATCTCTGGGATAGAAAATTAAATCAACCAACTGAATAGTGCTATCTGGTAAACTTCTATTTCAGTCATTTTGTAGAGCAGACAATCCTCTCTTTTCGACGTGTATTCTGGGGAAATCCGTGGTTCTTTGAGACCCTTTCAGAGGACCTATTAGAAGAAAACATTTTCATAATAATGCTAAGATGTATTTTACCTTTCAATCTCATACTTTAACAAATGTACAGTAGAGTTTTCCAGAAGGTTCATGATATGTAATGACATCATTGCTTTGCTGGCCTATGGCATGTGTGCTGGTGTATTCTTGTGTTTTAAAATTTTACCAGTTTAACTATTAATATATAAATATTGATAGTTAAACCAACATAATCAACAGTTACTTTAGGTCATCAATTTTTAAGCATGTAAAAGGGTCCTGGAACCAGAGAATTTGAGAACCGCTGAAGTTGACTTTTCAAGATCTGCCTCCTTGTACTCAAAAGTTCACCCCATTGGACCATGTAAAGAGCCATCTAGGATGAGAAAACAAGTAGATTGTTCAAGTTTTAAAAAAACACAAGCCATATGGGTATTTTATTAATTATTTGACATTTTCATTTTTCTCTTGCAAATGTAGAAAAGCTTGTTTTTAGTCCCCAGTTAGTGAAACGGAAACGTTAAGGCTGCAGGTCTCTAGCCTGACCTGCTGGCAGTAGCAAAGGAGCTACTGGGAAAATTTAAAATCTAGGCCCCAGGTCTTGATATTCTGCTATCTGGAGAGGCAGAATGGTGCGGTGGTGACGAGAAGGGACTCTGTGGTGTGTTTGCCAAGGTTTGATAAATTATTTGATTTTTGACAAGATGTTGGATCCTCTCTCTATGCCTCAATTTCCTGGTATGTTTTAATGGGTATGACAGTTTTACCTAATTCACAGTTTGTTGTGAAAATTTAACGGAAAAATGTATGCAAAGTGTTTAAAACAGTTCCAGGCACATAATAGGATTGTAACTATTTGCTACTATCATTATTATTATTTACTAGGTCTCATGAGTGTCCCATGAAACTTTAGTCAATTCCCCATGTGATTATGTGATTCAGATATGCAGTTATGTTTTAGCTCATTGCTTTAGAGCACGTCTTAAAATGCTATTAAATTTGAAAATTTCATATAAAAGATAATCTTGGCTTTATTTTACCCTTCTACTTGAAAACTTATGAAGATTTACTAGGATTTTTTTTTGTTTTTTTGTATTGTAAGAATTAATAAAACACCTTCTTAGTTTGGGCCAAGTTTGAAATTCGGTAGAGTATGAATGCCCAATTAAAATGAGATTTCAAAGACCCTAATTGAATATTTATGTATCTTGGGAATTATTAGGGAGGAAATCGCTTTTCTGAAGTGATATCAAGACAACTCACTACGCTCTTAGTCTGTTAATCACTATCTAAGCATCACAACAGGCCATTTTCAGTGAAAAGCATCCTTGGGGTAATTATACACTGCAGTTCTGATTGTTTGTGAGTGGTGATATGCCTAATGAGTAACAGAAGCCCCACATAGAGATTAGTTTTAATAGTTGCTAAAGTTTAAAGATGACCTGTAATATTATACTTCTGAATGGCACTTTGATGTCTATTTGAAAACTTTATAGAGATATTTATAAATTCTGTGTATATATTTGGATATATTTCATGGCTAGTTTAATTTCTGACTTAGGCCTACCACTATGAAATTAGTACTGTAGCACTAATCTTCTCCAGCATGTTGGCTAATCCTGACTTAGTGCTGTAGAAACTACACTATACTCCTTAGATGGGCATAGCTGGGCACTGTCACTGATTATGAACTGCTCAGAAATGGCCTTTGGAATGAGAGACACTTGAATACAGTCCCAGTTCCACAACTTTGTAGCTGTTTCATCTCTCTTTGTGAGATAAAGTTAATAAAATCTGCATTGCTGGTTTGGGGTGAGGAATAGGAAGTGAATAGAAAAGTACCTGATAAGAGTGAGCATTTAATAAATGGTAACTAATATTATTAGTCAGAGTAGTATTAGAAATGTCCTTAACTACCGGTATTAAGAAAACTTAGCTAAATCAAATATCATTTTTTTAATTGAAGAGTTCTTGATGAGCTAGGAAAATCAATAGCATTTTCTTAAGCAGTTGAGAAAGGTTTTATGTGTATTTTTGTCTTTTCCATATTCTTTTCCTCTCTCCTTTTTTAACCTTTTGTTAAGTACCTATTTCTCAGTTCTTCGTAATCTTAAAACGTTATGCTCTGCTACTAATGCTCCCCACAGATTCATAATCCTGACAGGAAAATATTTTTGACAGCCACCAAGTGCTGTGTCTGACGATTGACTTTAAATCAGGTATAAAATGAAAGTAGCAATTTAACTTAAGACATTTTAAATTAAACTCCTGATCATCTTTTCACATGGCGTCAGCAGCTCTTTAAGCTTTAACTGCATCAGAATATTCTACAATGTTGTAACTAAATGATCATAAACTTCCAAGATTTAAGGATTTCCCATATTTTTAAAGGATTTATAATCCCAAAGTTTAGTCCTCATAAGATTGCTATAAATGCAGATGAACCCTTAAAATTCAGAACCCCAAATTGTTTTAAAGACTAGAAGTATGGAAAGAGTCATAAATAAGTCCATGTTTTAGAATGAATGTCTATTTCAATGACAGTTGCCAATAAGAGAAGTTAGTAAATCTGTGACTCTTACATCTAATCATTCATCGTTTTATGTTAAAATGGAAAAAGTACAACATGGTTGGTGGTAAGAATGAATGAAAAAATAAGCTGCATGTTGGACGTCTGACTTGCTAAATTGTACCAGGCTTAAGTGTTTTAAAGTATGACTCAAGAAAAGGAAAGCCGAGTAGAAAGATACGCCCTTCTGTTTGATCAGCTTGTGTTGGTGTTTATGCATCCTGCAGAGGCAAAGCGTGTTACTATTCAAGACAGCCCCAGTGGTTCCACAGTAGACTGAGATTGTGAGAATAGGGGAGAGACTCAAGCCAGTTTTTGATGTTCTGCATGGGTGGGTAACCTGAATACTAAAATGCATTCCATTGACAGCTGACCCTGTAAGAGGTTTTTCAACAGTCTCCTGTTTTGTTTTCATTTGGTTTGGGTTTTTTTCCCCCTTTTCCTTTTCTCAGAGCTCTTCCGAATACTTTGGATAAGAGGAAATGGTCCTGGAGGATGGTCATCTTTTTGTATGAGATTTTATTTCTGGCCAGAACGGAAGGGCTCAACTGGTTTACATTTCTGTCTTTTGTTTTTTTTCATATTTTCAGTGTTCTTGATTTGTCAGTGGCTGATGGTTGTCGTTTGAACCTTGATTCAGAATACTGATCATGACTTCAAGGGGTGGACAAAGAGTCTATTGAGAAATAGTTTTGTGTTAACATGAGGCATGTCTATATCTGTAGACGTTCTTCTTTATATTGGCGTTAACTGTTCAGTCAAATTTGTTTATTGAGTTTTAATCATATTATTAACTATAGTTGACTTTGAAAGAAAAGCTTAGGCATACATTTTCTTTTAAAATAATATACCATCATTTTAAAAATTTTAGGCATGTTCAATTAAATTTTACTTTAATTTTCAATAATTTTTATGTATGACAGTTAAATATTATTTTGCAGCGTTCCAAAATGCAGCATATTTTATGATAACATACCATTTGTCATATGGACTTAAATTCAACTTAAAAGATTTAGTAGAATGGGTGTATTCATTATTTGTCTTTTAATTGCAGACACCTCCAACTAGCTTTAAGCCATAATGATTAATTTATTGGGAGGTTATTGTGTTTCTCACCTAAAGAATCTTGGGGAAGGATGGAGGTTTAGAAAAAATTAGAAAATATTAGCACCTTGAATACCACCAGGATTCTATTCCAGTTGCATGCTCCTATGCAGACTACCACTTTTCCTTCTCTCTGCCTCCTGGATTCTTAACCTTTCACCACAGTCTGAATTAGGTACCCAGCTTTAGATCAATCTACTATCACCAGCTTACTGGAGTCAATAAGGATATTGCAGTTCCTAGGTGGATGCACTAATAGTTTGAAGAAGGGAAGGCTCAATTAAGAGAGGGATCATGTCTACAGAAAAAAGTAGAGGGGCTGATAAAACCTGAATGTCCACTACAGTGATCCTTTGTTAACTCAGACAGATCAAGCATTAGGAGAATTGGTTAGGAAAGCCATTAAAAATGGGTGTACCCTTTTCCTTTAAGCAGCCAAAGTGATCGTGGAAAATGGTTTCCTGCTTACTTGACCCAGAAAACCCAACAAAAACATGCAAATCAAGGGATTCAGATTTTCAGATTCAAGAACATCTGTGAAACTGCCCAACTTGTCAAGGCTATGCATGTCTGAAAAGCCATCAAATATCCAAAAGATGTCATTTACATAAATAATGTATGCCATTCTGTCTTTCGACGGTGGAGTTGCTGCCATCGTACAATGCTGAACAGGGCACACTGGAGACAGTACTTAGAGTGCTGAATTTTTGCTACTCTTGCTTTAAAATGCTGATCTTACAGGTTTAAGTGTAGATTACTTAAGCATTGAGTACCTCCAGGTGAAAAATCCCCCGAGATGTGTCATTGGGCATGGAACTCATGGTTGAGTTAACTTATGTATGAGCTCCACTAGCCACATTAAGATGGTTCTTACTGAAAAGGAACAAATTGTTCCTAAACCAGAAGTGGAGGTTTCACAAAAGAAAAAGTTATCCCAGAAGAAACTGAAGAAACAAAAACTTATGGCATGGAAATGAATACAGCATAAAATAAATGCAAATAGAAGTAAAAGCAGAAAAAATGGATTTACAGATATGAATTCATCCATCTGTTTAAGACATCTAATTATTTTACACTTGCTAGTGTACTCATTATGTCATGCTACTGATGGGAATATATGTTTATTCAAGTAAACCTTATGTTTAGAGGCAGAATATTCAAAAGTACATCATGTAGGATATTTCAAATAATTGAGTATGGATAACTTTACTAACTAAAGAATCCAATGAAAGTATACTTCATCCTATCCACTAATAATGTCATTGAAATGACAGACATCTAATTTGGATCCATTATTACAAAAACTAGAGTCTGGGTAGTGTTTAATGCTGTCACTTGACCAGCTGAAGTTAAAAGGTGCTTTAGAGCTATCATTTGTATAAGTTGGGAAACCTCTTAAATTTATTGTTTTTTATTTTTTCTTTATTCACCACAGAAAGTTGTGTTGACTTTTCATTTTAAATTACCAACTCAATGTGAATAGTAACGTCAGATAATTTGGGAGAATTTTTAAAGGTTAATAGAAACCTTAATTAGAAGAACTCCCATGTACTTTCATTATTGTTGCAATTCCTTGAAAAAGAAAGAGCCCTAAAAATTAGTAGGCTGTCAACATTTTATGATCTGACATTACTAAGTGAACTTTGGGAGTATTTCTTTTTTTGGTGCATTTGATTAAACATGTGATCTTATCTTGGTGAAATAGCCTGCTGGGCTGCAGACAGTAGAGTTCAGAAATGAAATTTGCTTAGAGCCTCTGAGCAGACATTTATTCAATGAGACCCTTACTGAATAATGGATGATGGTGAAGTTGCAGTAGTGTGTATGTATGTTTTCTTGCTTGAATATAGGGGTTGAGATAGAGCAACAACAAAAAAGTAATGGTGTATGAAAGAAAGCATTAGATTTATAAATGAGAAATTAACCTGCATTATTATAAATGAATGAACTATCTGTGTGAAGGACTCATAGTATCACTGTCAGAGGATGGTGTACTAGGCCATCTGCTTTGTTTTAGTAATCTTGCTGAGTTACTTCCTTTTCTGCTGCTGTCTCTTAGCTTGGTAGATGTTATTCTGGGATTTATGCCACAATCCCAATGTATATCATTTATGTATGCTCTTTTGATTCTACTTGGGTGCCAGTAATAGCTGAATTTTGATTCCTATTCATTCTTCTCAATACAACTTATTCTACATTCTCAACGATCACGTTTTAAAAAGTTTTTTTTTTCTGATATGATATAGTATGCTTGTGCTGAATACTTGTGAAATATGGAGATATGTAAACTCAAAACAGAAATCAACCAGTATATCTTAATATAATGGTACATTGCCATATTCACAGAGGTTATGTCACACATATTTTTAGCTTGATTATCCATGTATTGTATCCATGTATTAGCATTTTACGTGTGTATGTGTGTTTGTTTTCATAGAACTGAGGTTGAAATATATTAAATATATAGAGAGTTTGTATAATTCTCTCCAATTTCCCAATGCCATTAGTTTTTTGAGAGCATCATTTTTAATGTTGTAAAATGTTTCATAGTGTGGACACACTATGATGTATTCAAACAGTTTCTTATTCACGTGGGTTGTTATATTTTGCAAGGATAAATAACATAAAGCTTGGCCTATTCTCTGATGATTTTTGTAGCACAGATTCCTTGAAGTATAGTTATTAGGACAAAGAGTAAATAATGACTGTTTGACTTTTACTACTTGGTTTCAGTGATCCACATGTAGCATTGTCCTCTGTGCATAACTGGTCTTCTTTTTGGGAAATTTTTAAGAATTGTTAACTGTCAGTTGTGTAGTTAGTAGTTATTAACTCTTCATTATTTATAAAGTTAGTAATTTACCAATTGTTTGGTAATTCTTAAGAATTACTCTCATTTATATCAATGTATCAAAGTTAAGGTCAGTAAAATACTGTAGTCAGTAATTTAAAAAATGAAATTTATTGGCTATTAACATTTAAATAGGACTGTGCCTAATGTCTTTGAATTTAACATAATGTTAAACCAAAACCATACAGTGAATCTAATTATGAAGAATTAAGAAGTCCACCATCCACTTTATGTCTCCATAAACTTTCTTAGTTTTGTTCTCTGCTTTGAATGGACCTATCTCTTAAGTTCATCTAAAATCATCACTTTAACAAAGCTCTTCTGTACCAAACCTCTCATGGAAAAAGAAAATTGGTGGGCTTGATTTGGGCTATTCTGAAATTTAAGGATGAAAAGGAGGAGTAAATTGTCAGTAAACACATTTATAGTAATTGAAGGTTGTCTATAAAAGGAGAAGGAGATCAATAAAGAAAGTAACTAAAGAGAATAGTATGGCTCATAATTAGTAAACATGAACTCAATTTTTGCTAGGTCTAAGTTTAGTCAGAGATCTGTCAATAGGGATTAGAGTGAGGTAAAAAAATGTGTTTGGTAGCACTTAAGTCAAATGGAAGAGGAAAACGGTAGGCATGCATGCAAATTTTTATCATTTTTACGGTAATGCCAATATCTACTGAATTTAATTTCATTAGTTCATTCTTTGGTCAGAGGGACTAACTGTTCTAATTTAAACAGCATCTTTGTGATTTCTGCTTCCAACCATAAAGACATAGATTTAAGGTACACTTCTAACAGTCAAGTTGGAGACCAGTTCTTACTTCACGTTCTATATTTTCTTTAAATCTGCACCAGAACATATTTATGGGACTGAGTTTAATGCTAGGTTAATAATGAATGTATAACTGCTTGAATGGGCTTTGTGGACCTAGAAGAAACAATTGAACATGAAAGCCGTTTTTGAAGTTACTGGTGCAAGATAAATTCAAGTGCCGTTGAAAATTGCCCTGCACCTGCATGTGGAATAAAAGGCATAGAAGGAATCCTAAAAGGCACACTCTTGCACACTTTGTTTCCTCAAAAAAAAAAAATTGTTGATTAGCAACTCCCCATTTGCTAATCAGTGGGTATAAAGTTTCAGTTATGCAAGATGAGTAAGTTTTAGAGCTCTGCTGAATACATTGTGCCTATAGTTAATAATATATTGTCCACTTAAATATATGTTAAGAGGGTAGATCTCATGTTAAAGCTTCTTAACCACAGTAAAAAATTTTTTATAAAGTTACTTGTCAAGAATTGAACTGACTTGCCCAAAGTGACATGGCTGGTTTATAGCATATGCTGAGTTTTATCAAGGGATTTCTCAGCCTTGCACTTGAGAATTCTCATTTCTGATTTCAGACATCGTCTCTGCATAGCTGTATCACATACTCATATAACTTTTCTAGGTCTGTTTCATCGTAAGTAGGGGATAGGGCTGGGTGTTCTTTCTCTCTAAAACAACCATGAGATAAAATAATATGAATAAAGTTTATTAGAACAGAATACCTTTGTTTACAAGTTAATCTTTCAAAAATCTTACCTATTAAGGTAGTTGATTTTATAAGAATTTTCACATTACATTCTCCTAAAGAGTTAAGCTATTGCATGTGGTATTAGTGTATTTAAAAATATAAAATAGGTTAGACATTCTTTTTTGTGAAGGTTTAAAAAGAAAGTGATATCATGAAGATATTTTGCATTCTTTAAAAATGTTAAGGAATGTAATAAATTTCTCTCAAATTTCTCTATATTTCCCTACAGTTAAGGATGCTAATAAGTTCTCTTTAATAGTCAACCGTTTTAGGATATGATACAGGATTTGATAGAGTTTCTCATATTAGCTTTCTTTCCCTTATGTTTACAGATCAAATTCTACATCCAGAACTCTGGGCTCACAGTACTGTTATCTTGTATCAAGGCAATTTCAACATGTCTTCATTTATAAAGCAGAAGTGTATACATTGATATACTTAGTGTATACTTAGATATATACTTAGTGTTTCCCTTTCACTGCTTTTTTTATCACATGGCTGAATTTATTTACATAAAATTATTACAAATTATTTTAAGGTTTAAGCATTAACTTGCATTTAGTTCTATATTAATGATCTTTACTGAAAGTAATAAATATATATGTAGAGAAATACAAAATACAGGAGCATAATGTATATTAATGAGAAGCAAAGAGGTTAAGTAGAAAGAGAGCAGAAGCTTGAGAGTCAGAAGTGCATGACTTCCAACCTGCTCTCTGTTATGACTCTGAAAATGTTACTCAGCCTCTTCATGCCTTAGTGTAAAATGGGAATAAAAATAATACTTACCTGTCAGAGTTATTGTGAGGATTAAATGAGATGATGTACATAAAACATACAGCACACCGATAGCTTGTATACCTTGTGTTAATTTTTCATAGATCTTTGAAGCGATGCCTTCTTTTAAGTGAGACTCTAAATTGTTCTGCTTTTTCTGCAGTTCTCAAAAGACCAGCTTTATGAAGTCATTGATTTTTGTCATTCACTGTGTATTTGTTAGCACCAGATGTCTGCAGGATGCTGGGGATGTGGAACATAACATGACAGAAAGAGCCTCTGACTTTAGCACTTGCACAAATCATGGAAATAAAGAGGTGTTAAGCAATGTATCTATCATGAATTATTTGTTAAAATTCTGCTAAATCCTGCAAAGGTCAAGTCCAGGATACTATGAGATAGCAGCAGGGTCAGACCTTGTCTGAGCTGGAGGGTGAGTGGGTCTGCGAAGACTTCCCAGAGCAAGTGACATTTGAACTGAGATACGAAGGTTGAGTAGGCAGCTTTAGAGAATGTGCTGGTTCACTGCTCCCTTCACATTCTGTCATTAGGAGAGCTCATCACAGACCCAAGCATGTTCAAGTGAGGAGGTTAATAGAGGTGAGTAAAGGGAAGAAGACTGAGCATAGTTACCTTGATTTGACAGTAGGGACAACACACCTGAATTTTTCATTTTACAGGGAAGCTGAGTTAACACAGAGAATGGTTTACTATTAGTTGTCTGCCTATAATACTGAATTTCAGAATGTCATAAAATAAAGTATCTGTTGACCATAAAGAATGGTCAGGCACTGTGGATTTGAAATGAGGAGAGTAGATAAGATCTATACAGATACTGAAACCAAGATTTCTTAGTTTAGCTTTAGACATTGTATATCTGTGTGTTGTGACTAGAAGGGAGTTTTACTCCAGAAGTTGGTTTCTATTCATTTTTATCCTAACTTCTTCCCATGCCCATTGGCTTAGTAAGTGTCTGGTGTCTTTTGGTTCTGAGAAACTCTGTAGAAATGGAGGAACTAGCCTTAGGAGTACCAGTGCTAAAGTTTGGCAGTGCTATGGTTATGACTCTTTACTTGTCAAAGAACAGCAGTAAAATATCAATATGGAAAACAATTGTTAAGAGAGACATGGTATTATTATTTAGTAAAGACAGCTGACTTTTTCTAGCATCTCTCCCCTGCTAGGATTAGTCTTATTATTTAAATTTTTGAAGGCTTTCCACAGTATGTGATGATAAAACTGATTTTATTGTTATTTAGAACAAATCATTGAATGTGAATAAAATAATGGTAAAGTATGTTCTAGAAAACAAATGATATTAGTTTAAGAGTCTATGAGCAAAAGGATAAATAAATGTGGTTTAAGAAAATTATCTTAGTGGAATAAAAATTTTAATATAGGAAAAATACTGTAGTAAGAAGTAGCAAATTTGGGATCATTAATCTTTTTCATCCATTTATCAACATTTATTGTGTGCTTCCTGTGTGATAAAATTAAACACAATTGTGATAGAGATTAGAAAAAGGAAAATAATGAGTTTTATGAGAATATTTGCCCCAAGGATCTCAGGCACTCCAGATGAAAGTTTTTCTCATCCTGCTGAGCCCTGGAGGATATGTAGATATAGGCCAAGCAGACAGTCTTCCTGAAGGAGGGAACCTCCAGTATCAAGGCCTAGAGTAAGATGGAGCTCAGCTCGTGTGAGAAACTCAGGGAAGGTCCTAGTAGCTGGAAGATAAGGATTGAGAGAGGAAGTGACATGAAATGTGGCTAGGGAAGTAAATGGGAGTCCAGAATTCGTAGTGTTTTTTTGAAGTTTAAGTATTTTGGACTTTATCTTAGGAGCAGTGGGAAGTCATTAAAGGTTTGAAGCAGGGAAATACCAAGATCAGATTTTCCTTTTACAAAGATCATGTTGGCTGTTCTGTGTAGATGTCATTGGAGTGAGGCATCAAGAGGGGATACGGGGAGACCAGTTAGGTGAGAGTCTAAGCTTCTGCTGCACCCCTTCTCAGCTGGGAAGTGTAGGCCAGAGCTTCATGTATATAAGGAAGGGGTTTGTATTAAATAATATCCCTTTCAACTCTAATATGCTACTGTACTCTGATTATAAAGACATGGGGGAGTGAAGTGATGGTGATCATTATTTAAATTACCCTATCGGTACTTATTAATTTTTACTCGTCTACCTGTTGATCTATTGTTGTAATACTGTATCCAGTTGTTTCAGATTTATTTTTCACCTAAAAGTTAAAATCCATTTTTGGAGACCTATAATATAACTAGAATTTTTTTATATGTTTGTATTTTAAATGCTCCACAAAAATCATAAAATCAGATGTTGGGGCCACATTTGATTTAGTTAAGAGGGTTTATACCACAAAATTCTTTCATCTTGGTCAAAGTGATTTATTTGTAAATCCTCATTTCTGAAGTCATTCAAAGGAATTCCTATCTTAATGATACCTGAAAAGACAGTAATACATGTTTCTTGCAACACTATAGTGGACTGATAGTCTGAGTGACAAATGCAAAAAAGTTGACTGTATATTATTTAAGACTTTCTAAGACATTTTACCTCTTATATTTTTCATTAGTAATTTAAATATTATATTTCCCCCTTGTGTTCTGTTTTCTAATTCCCCATAATACTTTTTTTATATCTCTTTTATGGCATTTATGACATTCTGCCATGCCTTTTGATTATTTCTCTTCTTGTTTTATACTTGTATGGAAATATAATTTCATTTAAGGCTGGGAGTGCTTTTAGTTTTTTCATAACCTGGAGTACCTGATTATATAAATGGAGTTTGTGTTTTATTTTGATAGGTTAGTTTCTTTTAAAGATGGAGGTATGTAGTATGTTAGATAAGCATCATACATGAAATATGTCTTGTATGACTTAAAAAATTAATAGCATAACCTCTAATAACTTGGCTGTGTCCATGACACTTAGTGATTCAGAACATGGACTTTAGGGTCAGATGAATTTAAGCCTAAACTTTGGAACTACATGCCAAGTAATAGCTGTGTGACTTTGGGTCATTTTCTGGGCCTCAGTTTACTCTGTGTATCAGTGGGCTAATTATATCTATTTCATAGTGAGATTATGAGAATTAAATTAGTTTCTGTCATATAATATAAGGTTTGGTTATTGTATATGAGAGTCAGATGGGAAAAATAGGTGCTATCACACTTGCACATAGCAAGAAGGAGTAGAACACAGTGATTCAAGCCATCTCTTTTTATCCTTTGCTGCCAAACTTTTTGCAAGATTGACATCACCCCAATCTGTTGCCTTCAATCTTCATGGCTTTCCATTTGGAATCATTTTGTCATGTTACTTCATGAACACCATACTATCTTTTTTTTAATCTCTGACTTATTCTGAAAGGAATGATTGATTATGTAGCAATTTATGAGATACAAATGGGAGCCTGAACACTTGCAGGCACTGTCAGGTAAGAATGTCAGAAATGCCTTTATTACTTATTTCTAATACATTCTGTAGGCATATATACCTAATACATACAGGCTATAAAATATAGTTTTCTATACTTAGTATTTCAGGGCAGACAGTCTTCCCCTTTCCCCAAAGTACATTTCCCCCTAAATCAACTAATTTTAGAATTTGAAGAAAATTGCTTATTTTAAAAGGGACAATTTAAACAAACAGTATTACTGTCACAAAGAATTAACTGATAAGGAGGACAGAGTATGAGCTCAGAATCCTTTATCTTGAATAAACTTCTCTCATGTTGAATGGAATACAGTTTTATAAAAACATGAAACAATGAAGAATTATGATTAGGTAAAATTCAGCAAAATTTTTGGTGGTTTTGAGAAAAAAGTATACAGTTGGTATGCATAATAAAAACAGTCTAGTTTTCAAAAATATTTTGTAGCCAAGTATTCTGAAAGCAATTGCAGGTGTGTAAGAACTAGGACTTGGTGCCCTTTATACTTGGCCTGTGAGAACTTACTCTTCAGAGGTAGGCTTGTAGTATGATGTCAATATTTGTATCCTCTTGAAGAACTGCTATTTCAATATAAGATATTCTCTGTTCTCTAATTATAGTATGTAGAAGAGTTACAGTTTTAAACCTCTCTTTTTTTTTTTTTTTTAAATTATTTATTTATTTATTTATTTATTTATGGCTGTGTTGGGTCTTCGTTTCCGTGCAAGGGCTTTCTCTAGTTGCGGCAAGCGGGGGCCACTCTTCATCGCGGTGCGCGGGCCTCTCACTATCGCGGCCTCTCTTGTTGCGGAGCACAGGCTCCAGACGCGCAGGCTCAGTAGTTGTGGCTCACGGGCCTAGTTGCTCCGCGGCATGTGGGATCTTCCCAGACCAGGGCTCGAACCCGTGTCCCCTGCATTGGCAGGCAGATTCTCAACCACTGCGCCACCAGGGAAGCCCTTAAACCTCTCTTGACAGCTGAAGGGACTTTTTGAAAGAAAGTAAAAACCCTAAGTTCTGGGTAATTGAATATCTGATATTACTTATAATCCTGACTGCTCTAAAAGTGAATTAGTAATTTTTCCGTGAGTTTTTGAGTCTCTTATTGGAATTAATACTTTCTTCCATAATTAAGTTGTTTTATTATTTATTTTCTTCTGAATGTTGTATTAAAAAAACTGTGAAACACAGAGTGACACAGTTAAGCATATCAAAAAAAACTTACTTTGAACAATTTTGGGTAATTGTAGCAAACCAGATGTTGCTAAGTTCTTGTTTAATCAGAGATAAAAAATATTCGCAATATAGTTTTGTCTAGCTGTCAGCTTAGATAAATGAATCCATTTCAATCAGCATGCTCCTAGTGAAAAAAGGGGGGGATATAATAACATTTTTCTAGCTACATTTGTTGAAAATAAATATTAATCTTCTATGTGGTTAAAACCATGCTGTGCCAATTTCATCATAACCATAATTGTGGAGAAGCCTTTTAGATTTTTTTATTTTTATGAAGTTTACTTCTTTTTATCCTCTGGAGGCATTGAGTTAGAGTCTACTTTTCATTTAGTTTATATGTCCATGTAGGTTTGTGTTAATTTTATATTGTCTTGAGGTTACTTGTTAAGACACTATTGGGTGCTTTATTCTACAAACATAATGCTGTGACACGGCCAAGGTCTTTTTTTTTCCTCACAAACCTAAATTCTATCTTTACCGTTCTTTAAAATCTATTGTAATTCTTGGGAGAAATAGATTCCCTGTTCTCTTTTGTTCTGTAGCATTAGTTAAGACAAACTTCTTCTAGAGCTGTGCTGACTTCTCAGAAAATGGTGCATAAAACACTAAAGGAAACCAAAAGCCACGCTAACAAAACAAAATAAAATAAGGCATCAGGCCTGGAAAAATAATGTTAATTTTAAGCTCCATGAGAAATGCCAGTGAGAAGAATGGCAGGAAAGGATGATAGGTATAGGGACTGAATTGGGAAGGAATGAGCTTATGTATTTTTGTCTTCTTATTGTGCAGTCAAGGACGGTGGAAAGAAAATCTCAGACCATAAAGTGAATAATTTCCTCTTATGATAATATCAACAACATCATACTTTTCCATACTAATAGAAGTTTTGAATTTATATGCTGTCTTAGGGGCCTCCACTATTGTTGTATACAGGGGTTGTAGTGAGGGGTTTGATATCATGGTTGTAATTGTTGATTTTTGTCAAATATATGGAAAGCTTGTAGGAAAAGTTGTTAGCATAGTAGAAAATCTCTATGAGCTGTAATAATGACCAGAGCTAATTGATTGTTCCAGTTTATGTGGATGTTTGTCTAGGCTATTCATTGAGGAAATATAGAAAATGAAGATTGAAGTTGGAATTTTATTTCCTGCTCTAAGAATAATTCTTAAGGATGTGTCTCAGATTTTTTTTTGAAAGTCAGACTCTCTTATCTCAGTTTTATTCATGTCCTCTTTAGAAAGCAAGTTTCGAAAGTGTTCTTCTTAATTGGTGGATAGAAAATTGGTTGGAAGCATTCCACAAAATTCTCTTTGGAGAGAGATTGGAATGCCAAGGAAGAAGGGGAAATCATAGATATAGTTTTATCTCCTTTTGCTTTTATTATGGCATTTTGAGGGACGAGTGAAAAGCACATTTAAGGGTCTCTCTGCAGTTATGAATACTACGTACAATATGAGCAGTGAAAGGAGAGTAATGCACAATTGTCCTTTTATGGATTTCTCATTGGTCTTCGCTTCAGTGACTCAATGAGAGAGAAATGAAATAGTTCCCTCAGCTTCTCCTGGAACATAGTAGTTTTGAATGTGGGTCTAGAACCAGATTGGTGAGTAGTGGTGTCAGTCAAATGCCTCTACTTGTGTTTAAGATTTATATGTCAACATTGTGGGTATTTTGCCCACACACTCTGGGGTAACAAACTGTATTTGACTTTTATTTTTTTCCTGCCGTGCTGAGGTATGTGCCTGAGAGTTTGTGACTTAGCGATTGTTGGGCAGAAGAGTAGGTTGTTTTGAGGCCCCTGCCGTTCTTACATTGCCTAGTTTCTGTCTGTCTCCCCGTGCCTTTTGAAGTACAACAGAAATGACAATCTAGAAGCAAGCGATCAGCTTCCAAGGGCACAACACCAACAGATCCCAGACATTAAGTGTGTCATTTGAGGAATCTCCAAATATTACAGTCAGAAATATGAGTTAACAAAGCACTAGGTAAGTGTCTTGACATCTGTTAACCTCTCATTTAGAATGCTTGCTGCATTGTTAAAGTGGTCAGTACCTTTTCTACTCATAAAATTTCTATGTTGGTAAATTATAACGTATTTTTGGAATAATGTTGAAAAATCATACTTTAATTTTTTATTTCCAGAAAGAATCTTTGTGTATATCTGAGTGGGGTCTCAAAGACAGATCTGATGAACATTTCATATCTAATAAACTACCTTTGTCATTCTCCTTTCTTCCAGCTTTCAGAAAGCTTTCAATGTGTTTATTTTTTCAGAGTTATGATTTTGGGGGTGGGCTTATACATATCTGAAGTGTGTTTATGTGCCTTTATGTTTGTATTGACACTAGAATGTATGCTACATGAATGTGGAAGCCACTCTTTTGTTCTTTTATAACTGATTACAATTTGATATAGTAGTGGCCAGAAACTTGAAATGTGTGGGTGTTCCTTTGGTATCCTATTGTGACATGAGCCACTTCCTGGATGGTACTGTGGGCTGGTTAGTTTCCAATCAAACCCACCTTCCTGGAGTTGATCGCCCCACGGTTGAAGGGCTATGTAAGACTGAACTTTTTAGAAACATGCCTAGTTTTATGTAGTTACTGGGCCAGTGTCTGGCCTTCCCATTTCTCTCCTTCCTGTCTCTATACCGATAGGGACATTATCCTTTCTGCCTCATCTCCTTTAACCTCAGTGTTGTCCTGGGGCATGAATATAATATCATTTAACTATCATGTGGTAGGGCAAGATAGTCCTAATACTAGAGTCAATGTTCATCTGTGCAGATAATTACAAATACCACCTTGTTGTTCAGTTCAGCAATATATAGATTACTATATTTTAACGGGCATCTGTTTAATGGGCAACTCTATTTTTACTTCCTTCTGCTCTTTTAGTGACATCCAGTTTAATTCCAGAGCTGAGCTTACTTCATTCTTAGAGGAGCAAGGCCCTTTCTTCTGAGCCCCAGTCAACAGTCAAAACCGGTCTTTCAGTAACAGCCCTACTAGCTCATCCGGTTCTTTGGGTTCAGTCCTATGTATCTGCTTTCTTTCCTGGCCCATGGTCAGAGTGAAAATGCAGTGACTGCTTCCCTTGTTTCATTTAACATCTTTTCCATCATTGCTTTCTACCTTCTGGTTCTCTGAATATTTTTCCTAGTGGCTCTCAAAGTCTCATTTTTCTCTAACAGCCTCTCAGAATGCTCCCCACCCCCACGCTTTGTCTCCCCGAGAGAATTACCATCTAGAATTTGTGATGATACATCGTGGGTTACAGGTGAGTCACTTTGCCAAGCTTAGATTTAGTTCTCTATTGTTCCTTTTCAGTTCAAATATTAGCATAAACATTAACATTTCTAAACCCAATTATAATTATCATGCTTCCTATCAGACATTAGCACAACTCTTTCCTCTTAGCTTGGTGAGGGGTGTCTCAGTATCTATAGTTATCCCAATGGCTGAGCTTAACGACCCCTTCTTTAAAAGAGAACACTTCAAGCCTATTTTAGTTATAACTAGACAATCTTTAGCATTTGTAACCGTAAATAAATCATTTCGTTTTGAAGTGTGGGAGACAAGAAAAATCTTTTTTTTTTTTTTTGAGGCGTAACATTGGTTTCTACATTGTCAGAAATCTCGTTTTCTGTGCATGTGTGATTATTTTAACTTCAGGGTCATTAATAGAGCTGAGATTCTGGTGCGGAGTGGATAGCAGAAGTCCATTCATTTTATGGGACTTTAGATTCTTGACTTTAGGTGAAATGCAGATATCACTACTGAGGTGAATAATCTCTGAATTATAAAGTAGAATATGTTTGACCTTTATTTATTGGCCTCACGTTAGGGGAAGATGGAGGAGGTGAAAACCCTGTGAGTTTTTCTGCTTTTACTTCAAATTGCCTAGCAGGGGCTTCCCTGGTGGCGCAGTGGTTGAGAATCTGCCTGCTAATGCAGGGGACACGGGTTCGAGCCCTGGTCTGGGAAGATCCCACATGCCACGGAGCAGCTGGGCCCGTGAGCCACAATTGCTGAGCCTGCGCGTCTGGAGCCTGTGCCCCGCGACGGGAGGGGCCGCGATAGAGAAAGGCCCGCGCACCGCGATGAAGGGCGGTCCCCGCACCGCGATGAAGAGTGGCCCCCGCTTGCCGCAACTGGAGAAAGCCCTCGCACGAACCGAAGACCCAACACAGCCAAAAATAAATAAATAAATAAATAAATAAATAAGAAAATCCTTTAAAAAAAAAAAAAATTGCCTAGCAAACAACTTGAAGGGCAGCTCAAGTGGGAATGTGGCATGAAGATGTAATTTCACCCCACTCTGGAGATATGTACGTGTTAGTTAAAAAAAAAAAAAAAAAAACTAATGGAAAATGGATATTCTACAAAATCCAACTCTTGTCTTCTATCCTCAGAATAATTAAAAGGTATCTGAAAGTGGAGCCTCATTATCTTTGTAAATTGAGATTAAACTCTCAGTGAAGAAGAAACAGAAATATACCCTACTGAGAAACCATATTTGACCCCTTTTAGATATTTAGAACTAGATTATTTTACTAATCTGTGCTTTGGGAGCAAGTTATATATCAAAATGATCTTAAAATCTTTTTATTTAAAATTTTGTTTTTTGGAGCTCAACATGAATTGCAGTGCTGGCACATAATACATGCTTCATAAATGCATAGTGGATCAATGAAGGAGTAAAGCTTTGTTTTGCCTTAGCAAAGATGTCTGCTAAAGATGGCGTAGGGAATTTTTACCTTTTCTTATGGCAACATATTTCCTGCAAAGTGTTTCTTATCTTTCAGAATTATATTACAATCCTAATGGGAAAGTATGATCTGTTCTTTAATTCTATCCTTGGCTGAGCTGAGCCTTAGAATTTTATAACTAATGAAATACAGTGTTTTGCCTCTCAGGTTCATAAGTAGCACTTAGATTTTCATTTTTCATTCATGGCTCTATCTTTGTAAAACCATTCTTCCGTCAAAAATCAAAGGTTAATAAGCTCTAATTGTTAAACACAGACAGTAGAAGCTGTGATATGCTGATATTCTAAAGCTTTTTGAATATTTGAAATGGTCATCATTTGATGTTCTGTGACATCTGGACAGCTCAGCAAGCTACTCTAAAATTTTATGTTAAAAGAGCTGGCGATTTTCTTAAATGTTTTATTTTGGATCAATTTCAAGTAACAGAAAAATAGTACAAAGAGTTCCCATATATGCCTTAATCAGTGTCTCCTAATGTTACCATTTACGTAACTGCTGTGGTTTCAATGTGTCCTCCCCAAATTCATGTGTTGAAATCCCAATGCCCAATGTGATGGTATGAGGAGGTGAGACCTTTTAGAGGTCTTAGGTCATTAAAGTGGAGCCCTCATGAATGGGATTAGTGCTCTTATGAGAGAGACCCCACAGAGCTCCCTAGCTACCTCCTTCTGCCATGTGAGGACACAGTGAAAAGGCTGCTGTCTGTGAACCAGGAAGCCCTACCAAACACCGAATCTGCGGCACTATGATCTCGGACTTTCAGCCTCTAGAACTGTGAGAAATAAATTTCTACTGTTTATAAGCCACCCAAGTCTCTGGTATTTTGCTATAACAGCCTGAACAGACTAAGACAGTAACTGTAGTTCAGTTATCAAAATCTGGCAATTAACATTGGTAAAATACCATTAACTCAATTCTGGATTGAAGATCTTGTTCATATTTCACCAGTTTTTCTGCTAATGCACTGGGGATGTTTTTAAACGTGGGGTAAGTTATAGTTGCAACTGTGTAAGGTTGATAATTTTTGCCATTATTTACTTTGTTAAAACAGTAATGACATGCCATGCCTCTTTTAATACATGATGCTATGATAATGGTGTTCCTTTTTTCTTATCCTGAAGTTCATATTTGGATGCTAGCATAGGAGGAAAGGAATGCCATTACTATTTTAGGAAATCATTAAATGTTACTGATGTTAACATTTTATCTGTCACCATTTAAACGATCTTTTCCATAGCATGATAAATTCTGTACTTCCAAGTCATTGTGGCTACAGAATCAAGTTAAATATTCTAGTTTGATGCTTAGATCTGTAATACTATCAAGATTATATTCTTCACCAATCTCATCAGTCATAAAACCCACTGTTCTTATAGTAGAAGACAGTAAGTGGAAAAAAGTAAACGTTCCAGACTAAAACAGGACTGAGAGAAACTGTAAGCATAGCAAATCCTGACAGAGGAAAGTTTTGATTATTTGCAAAAGACCGTCCTTAGTCCTTAACGTGTTAACATTATGTGGGAAAATTTTTCTTTATGTCTAATCGTATGCTTCAGCATGGATTAAATCCCTCTCTGTCAACAACAGTGAATAACTGATCGTCAGCTCACTGAGGACAGGTTCATCTCTTATTTATCTTCATGTGCTTCAGCTGAGCATGGTATCTGGCAAATGTACAGATACAATACGTGTCTGCTTCCCTGAGGGAGACTGTGAGACGGAGGCAAAGCAAGGGATTTAGGGGCCTGCTCTGCTACCTTCTAGCCTGTAGGCCTAGGCTCTGACCATTTTAAGGTGATCTTCTGGAACATTGCTCACTCTCACCTACTCATATTAAACTACTAGCTCTTTGCCTACTATGCTCAACATTTCATATGTTGGTGTCTTTGCTTATGTGCTTATTACAGCCTTATTTATCTGTTTATGAATAACGAGCAAATATAAAATGGCCTATGCCAAGTGAATGGTAATAGACAGTACAGTTTTGAAGTAAATAGTTCAAATAGGTAGTAGTAAGCCAATGAAAAGTATTACTCTAGTAGTCCAATCTAGACATTATTTGCTTCATAATATTGTTTTGAGAAAAGTTGAATTTTTGGGTAAGATTTTTTACATTTGAATTTTAATGTACATATTAGACATCTTGACCTTCAGATTGACACTGGATATATGGCTTTTTTAAACTTAATTTTTTTCTTTCAACCATACATATGTTAATTTTAACTTGTAAATATGTCAAAAAAAAGTCACAGACTTAGAGAACGAACTTACGGTTACCAGGGGGGAAGGATGGGGGGAAGGGATAGTCAGGGAGTTTGGGATCGACATGTACACACTGCTATATTTAAAATGGATAACCAACAAGGACCTACTGTATAGCATAGGGAACTCTGCTCAATGTTATGTGGCAGTCTGGATGGGAGGGGAGTTTGGGGGAGAATGGATACATGTATATGTATGGCTGAGTCCCTTTGCTGTGCACCTGAAACTATCACAACATTGTTCGGCTATACTCCAAACAAAATTAAAAAAAAACGCCAGGCTAACATTAAATGACTTTATGAATCAAAAATTAGAATGTATTTAAAAAACTTATTTCAGCATCGGGTATTTAAGTGAGGGCTAAAGAATGTCTGGAAGTCAGAATGTCTAGAGTGTAGATTGGCAATGACTAGTTATGTGATATTGGCATGTTCCTGGGTCTGTTGCAAATTGGGGATACTAAATAGTACTTCATCAGTAGTGTTAAGAATCATGAGATAATATATCTAAAGCACAGAGCAGTTTGTTCCACAATAAAAACAATAAATATTAATTATTATAATTATTTAAAGAAGGCATCATTTTAGGATTTTAAATCACCATATAACATATGATAATATTTTGAGAGAGGATTGAGGATAAATTTGCAGAAGTATTATTGTTAGGTAATTAGAAGTTAAACACTGTTAAATTTTGGTATAGGTTTGTTATTTTCATTTTTACTAAAGAAGAGATTTGTTAATTTACTTTGGAATGGATTTAGCAATTATCATAACATGTAAGTGCTTTATCCAAGAATGGGTAGATAATCAGGCAACCTTAGGAATAAAGAGAAGTAGAGAGGTGGGGATAAATTAGGAGTGGTATGACAACAAGAAAAGAAGAAAGCTATTAAATAATGGTGACTAATACATTTTCCCCTTACTATTACAGTAGTTAAAATACTGCCATAGAGGCATTTTAATTTTACTAGGCTCCTAGAATAAGAATATTGCTAAATTCACAAACTAAAAACCGAAATGAGATAATGCATGCAAATATGCCTAAAGAGATCTAACCAAATACAGCTTTGTTTTTTTCATGCAAAAATAATTCTAGAGGTGAGTAGTCCAATACTAGTGTAGCAGGTTTGTGATGACAGTAAGACCTGAAGCTCCTACTGCTTTAGCCTGGTCATGTTGCTCTTATATCCTGCGTATTCTCGTGGTCACAACATGGATGCTGCCGTTTCAGCCCCTCAGATTCCAGGCATTCATATCAGCCACGGGAAGGAGGAGAAAAAGTTGTGGGGAGGTATTGGAACGAGTACTGGGAGAGGAAAACTTTCCTAGAAAATACTCAGCTTATATGTCTTTCATCAGGGATGTGTCACAGGGCCACTCCTAGCTACAGGGGTGTCAGGGGAATCAAGTAATTTTTAAATAAGCACATTCTTATCCTGAACAATATGCAGTTTCTGTTACTTAGGAAAAGGGAGGTGAATGATAAGCAGCTAGTACTGTCTGCAGAAGCCCTTAGCACAGTTCTCGGTACCTCGTGAGTGCTCCATGTCTGGTAGCCATTCTGCTGTTGTTATTACTGTTACTGTATTACACGTGAATTCTTTTTGATCATCAGCATTAGTCCCAGTTTGGTCAAATGAAAGAGTACTTAGTAGAACTCTCAAATATTGTGAATATTACAAATGTTGCAGCCTTTCCTTATCATTTATGAATTTGTAATGTGGGGTTAATTGCATAAGTTGTCAAGAAACTGTAATGAGATTTTTTTTTTCCAATTTTTAAAAACCCTTTCACCTGCATTGTGGTCTTTTTACTTGCATGTTTTGTTTATAAAAATACGTATTACTGTTTATCCCAACCAGCTATCACATGAATTTTATAGTAGTATAGCTTTAGTTACCTATTCAATAAAATATTTACTGTGCACGAATTAGAAGTTTGTATCCTGATATGCCTAATAATATCTTGAGGCTTAGCATACTTGCAGATCAGTCTCAAAGATTTTAGTCTTAGATGAAAGCCAACAGTCTCCTGGGGAAGAATGCTGGTAAGAACTAGGCAGGGTGGCTTGGGCCCAGGCAGGCTTCTGTCCCAGGCAGGCCTCTAGCCCAAGCTGGTGTTGATTGTTCTAGACAAGGAAACTGAAGCGACAGCCTAGTTGGATAGAGTGTTCCAACATGGTGAGGATTGTTGGAAATATCTCTAGGAGAAGATGGTCTCAGCCAGTGTGTGCAGGGCTGGACCCAGGCTTGCCAGATAAGCAGTTTGCTGCAATAAAAGTAAATCCACATGACTCCAGTGGGTGGACCGAAGCTGCTGTTCTGCTTGCAGTCTTCTCTGGCAGCTGCGTGGGGCAGAAACTGAAGTCGGAAGACGTCCTATGATTCCAGGTGAGAGGGTTTGCAGAATGAAGAGGCCAACAGCTGACTAGTGATTCACACAGGGAAATCATATATGGAGGTTGTCAGGAGGGGACAAAACACAAAAACACACCCTCTCCCTGAATTGGGACTTCCTTGGTCCTTTCTTTTCTTCGGGAATACTACGTATGTGATGATGTGTATGGAGAAACCAGAGTCAGACTTGCTATAGAGTAAGTGATCAATTATTGTTATATGTATTATATTACACTATCTTATATATTCTTATCTAGATTTAAAGAGATAGAATGTCTATTCTAATGTTTACTTAGGTTTGAATTCTAGTTCTACCAGTTACTAACAGTGTCACTTTGGAAAAGTAAGTTTATTCATCTTGAAAATGGGCTAATGATAGCAGCTGCTTCACAGGGCTGTTCTAAAGATTAAATGGCTTAAGATATGTGAAGTGTTTAGGACAGTGCCTGGCACTTGGAAAATGTGCTTCAAGATAGTTATTATTATAGGTGAAGTCACTGAAAATACCTTGTGAAGAGACAGGCCCTCAGCTTTCATCAGGGCGCTCCCCAGAATAGAGCCGAAGGAGGCCATGCCATGTGTGGAACTGCTGCCAGCACCACGACTCACCCAAAGTTGTCAGCAGTCAAGATGATTTTGTTGCCTGTGTGTCAGCTTGAATGTGGATAGTGATGATGCCTCAATAGTTATATAATATAGCTCTATTGCAGAATTATGTGCTTGAGTATTTATTATGATGGACTTTTTAAACAAATTTATTTATTTTATAATTAGTACTAAAGTTCATTATGAAAAAAGCCATCTGGTTTATTTGAATACGTTAATGAAAATGTAAATATCTCCTAATAATTATAATAATAATAATAATAAAACCTTATATTAAACATATTCAACTTAGTTTTATTTAAGTGCTTCTGCACACATATTTTCACTTAGGACCAGGTCATCTATTTAGGCAATTGTGAGTGATTGAAGTGGTGTGGGTTAAATTCCTACAGTTCTTCTTTTAAAAATTAATCTCCTTATTCTTTTTTTTTTAAATTAATTAATTAATTAATATTTATTTTTGGCTGTGTTGGGTCTTCGTTTCTGTGCGAGGGCTTTCTCTAGTTGTGGCAAGCAGGGGTCACTCTTCATCGCGGTGCGCAGGCCTCTCACTATCGCGGCCTCTCTTGTTGCAGAGCAGAGGCTCCAGACGCTCAGGCTCAGTAGTTGTGGCTCACGGGCCTAGTTGCTCCGCGGCATGTGGGATCTTCCCAGACCAGGGCTCGAACCCGTGTCCCCTGCATTGGCAGACAGATACTTAACCACTGCGCCACCAGGGAAGCCCCTCCTTATTCTTTATTTTAGTTTCTGGTACTTCTGCCTTCTTTCTTTTTAAGGCTATTGCTCACCCATGCTTGATGCCATATACTACTTTTATATTTTTTCTTCCTTCATCCCTTTGGTTGCAAGAGCTGTTCTTCCCAGGCTGTACTGCTAAAATAATTCAAGGTCTGTATGTACCATCCAGATCCTTCATTTTATAGACCAAAAAGTTGAAGTTGTTGAAACGCAAAAGTAATGGAACAGAATACTCAGAGGAACAAACAACAATAATGAAGTTAGCCCGAGAGCCTACATGTCTCCTGCGCAGTTAGCAGCCCCCGTGACAGTGCTCTCTCTGCCGGAGGTGGAGCCCTGGAGAAGGGTATTGAGGGGCGTTCTGGGGGGTGGGCCAGAGGATATGTGAGAAGATGTTAATGAGGTTAACTCCTGCGGTGCTGACCGTGGGAGTGTTCCCGTGTTACAAGTATCACCTTCACTGAGAAGGTGACATTTGAATAAAGACTTGATGGATGTCAGAATGTATAAGGAAGTTTAATCCAAATTTCTATACAATTTAGATTGTATAGAAGTTAGAAAATGAATAAGGTAATAAAAGTGTGTTACTTACAATCTCTGCTGTTCGGGCACAGTGACACATAATCCATAGCTATAGATATGAACCCTGCTTTAGCGGTAAATTGGAGATTTCAAGGATACTTGTTAGGGAAAACCTTAATTTACTAATAAGGAGGGAGGCATCTTTTACTGATAGAATGAGGATGATAGATAAAATGACCTGCTTAGGTTAAGAATTTCAGCATCCTCCTTAGCCCCACGATGAAAAGGGCCTCTTTGGGAAGGAAAAATTTTACTTTCGAAAAATTACCTTTTCTTCACTCTTGTAGTAAGTTCATTGTATCTTAAAATGTGTTCAGTATTAGGGTTACTGTATATATCTTTAATGATGTTTGCATCAATTTTGGTATCCAGTTATGTATGAAAGGCAGTGTTATGTTATCTGAGCGAATGCAAGGGCTTGCCCTCAAGGTTCAGTATCAAATTTAAGTTGTTTCTTGACACTGGAAGTTACAGAATGTCAGAAGTGCTTCCTAATAACTCTAAGCAGCATATGCATATATTCAGTATTCACAGTCTAAGTAACATTAGCTTTATATTGTTAGTGTAGGGATTTATTATTATCATAAGCTGAAACTGCTAAGTAATTCAGAAGTCCTGGTATAGTAAAGTATGAGCCCTGTTATTACTGGTGGATGTAGACAGAAAAGCTTCTTAATTTGTGACAGTGAAGAACATGATAATACACTTAGTTCAAAATTCTTGCTATGGCGGAAGCTGTGGTTTGGCAGATCTAAACTGGCAAAGTGAGAATTATTTCTCTTGACACTTAACTGAGAAGAGAACTCTGTAATTTTAATAATCATACCCTGGTTTTAAAACATACTGTGGATCAGGTCAGTCAACAAAGAAGTTGAAATTGGTTTCCTGAGACTGCATTAGGTGTTGGATCAATGTGGCACTCACCTGAATATTGTGCTGAAAGGTGTGACAGAAGAGGAGGAACTTTAGAATAAATTTGGTGTGTGCGCGTGTGTGTTGTATTGATATGGTTTTCAGGAAGAGTCAGGAATTCTGATGATTAAAGCTGGGTATGAGCCAACTTCTGGGTCTGGACACAGATAAGGAGTTTGGACTTTCTCGCAGTTAGTGGGTATAGGATATGGAGAATAAGTAGTTCTGCAAGGGAGGCCAGTCTTAGATGCCTCTTGGAAAGATGTTAAGGACCTAACCAGGCATGGTGAGAAGTGTACTGATATATAGGAAGTTGTACGGAAGTAAAATATTTAGGAGTTAATGACTAACTTGTGGATGGACAGTAAAGGAGAAGAAATCTAAATTGATTTACATGTTACTTACCTGGGTGATAGCGAGGATGGTGGTGTCATTTTATGGTCTTAGGAGAACATAAAAAAATTGGTGGGAAAAGTATTGCATTCAGTATAGGACATTTCTTCCCCTCCCACATGGGTTTGGACTGGAGTTAGATTTCTGGAGCTATGGGGCGGATTTGGACTAGAGATATAGATTTTGGCATCTTTGGGTGGAGGTTGAGGCCAAGGTTATGGATTAAATTACTAGGAGGAGTCATAAAGGGCAGGCATAGAATATAGCCAAGGATAAATTCATGAGGAACTCTAACACTGAGGGATCAAAACTGGAAAAGGAGAACAAGAAGGAATGGTCACAGAGTGTGGAGGAAAAACACTTATATTTAAAAATGGAAGCAAAGAAAGAGAGTGTTTCAGAAGTTCTTGTTCAAATGTAATTAGTGACCTTTTTCCAAAGCAGTTTTAGTGAAAGGTGGTGCTGGCTGAAAGATGATTGCAGTGGGTTGGTGATTGAATGAAGGGTGAATAAGAACAGACAGCAAGTATAAATTATTTCCCCATTTGTTGGGAAGAGGTAGAGAACTTTTTGGCAGTGTCCAAAGGAGAATTATAGACAGTTGTGAGGGCTGGTTTTTTATTTGTTTGCTGCATTGCTCACTTGCACTTTCAAGATGAGAGAGGCTGGAACGTGATTATGAGTTGTAGAAAATGTGAGTGAAAGAAGAACTACATAGCTAACAGAGCAAGTCCCAGAAGACCTGGAAGAAGAGGTTTAGTTTGTTCTTCTGCACGTAGAGGTAACAATACCCACCCTATGTCTGTAAGGAATTAATGAGAGAATATGTTCTCATTTATCTAGTTACATGCCTAACGGTAAGAGGCACTCAGTAAATGTTAGGTCCATTCAGCCTCCAAATCTTCATTCCCCAAATGTGCCTTGCTGACCTAGAGTTTGCACTAGCAGATATGTATTAAGGGAAAGTATTCAACTGTACTATGTGTTTACTTATCCCACATTTATGATAATTTAAAAAGGGTGGAACTAGTTGACCTGTAATTCTTTTTTTAAAAATTAATTAATTAGTTAATTAATTTATGGCTGTGTTGGGTCTTCGTTTCTGTGTGAGGGCTTTTTCTAGTTGTGGCAAACGGGGGCCACTCTTCATCGTGGTGCGCGGGCCTCTCACTATCGCGGCCTCTCTTGTTGCGGAGCACAGGCTCCAGACGCACAGGCTCAGTAGTTGTGGCTCACGGGCCTAGTTGCTCCGCGGCATGTGGGATCTTCCCAGACCAGGGCTCGAACCTGTGTCCCCTGCATTGGCAGGCAGATTCTCAACCACTGCGCCACCAGGGAAGCCCCAGACCTGTAATTCTTAATTTGCAGTTCAAACCTATGATTTGGCTGATTTTTTTATTACTACATCTTTTCTGGCTATGTCATTGACTGTATAAAGCTTTACAAATATAATGCTTACAGTTCAGAATGATAGTGCAGTGTATGAGAGCTTGTAGACCAAAGTGTTGCTTATGAAAGTAAGAAAGAAGGGAAATAAAAATTCCTCCAATGGTGAGATAAGTGCAGAATGGATAGAGCATAGGTGTGTAAAGCCACCTCAAAGTGACTGAATCGCTCTCTGGCCTGAAGCTCTTTGCTGGGTTGAAGTATGACTAGATCTGATGAAATAATGTGTCACTCAGGAGAAGAGCTGGTTGACAGTGGTTGTGTAGAAAAGAAATTCTTCACCCATTGGTGAGACCATCTGCCCTTAGGGAAATAATGGACTGATGGACGAGACCTCTAGTATCTGTGAAGGTTATTTCTCCTTGTAAATCAGTAAGTTGACCTTCTGTTCATGTATATCTAACTCTGTGGACTTGAATATAGTGAACCTGCTCTTGAGAGGCCTTTTTTCCTCTAGATGTTCAGCTTTCATCAATGTTTCTAAGCATGTGAGAGTGAATCCTTCTGTCTGTAATGTGGTCAATGAGGAGACATGCTACAGCTTTTTATTTGGTGAATCCATCCGCCATTTTTCTATGCAGTGCATCATGGAGATAAAAAATAATACCATTGAAACTCTTGTTTATTCTTTGGTATTATATGAAAACAGTCTTTACTACATATGACTGTTATTTTAATAAAGCTTTTTAGGGATTATGCATATAAAATGAATTTTTATGAGCATGCATCAATATTATGATAGCAAACTAATTATTTTTAGTGATTTTTAGTCTCTGTAAGTGAAGGTCAGTGTAAGATATATAGGTTCCAGTAGTCTGTCTTATTAACTTTAAGAAAAGCATGATAAATTCTAGTAATAATTCCTCTGAGTTACAGTTGTCACATGAAGTTGTTTTCTAAAAAGTATTATTTATTTCATAATTCAATAAAGTGAATTAGAGCTGTTTCCTCAGTGTGGTATATATCAAAACTCTTATGTCTACCCAATGAAATCATTATTGTAAATCTGTCTAGACCTGCGTTCCTCCTATCTTTTTAGATAAACAAGGCTATGAATTTGACTTTCTCTTTCAGATATTACTACATTTATATCTTTCGCTCTACATGTGAATTTATGTATAATTCTTTAGTCATTTATTTTTCAGAATGAAAAGAAATTTATTTATCATCTATAGTTGTATTCCATCTGAGTTTATAGTTTTATATTTTACTTTATTGTTGTTGCTGACTAGTAAGAAATCACTTAAGCTTACTTTCCCTAATTTTTTTTTAATGCATGAGCAATACATTCTGAAAATGTTAGGAATCTTAACATTTTCCAAGTATATATTCATTTGGGCTGCTGGGAATCTGAGGTACATTAAACTTCTAAAATTTAAGAAATTGAAAGCTTTACATGGTATGTTTTGTGTATTTTTCTATCCCTTATGTATGCATATGTCACAATTTTTAGTTTTGTGGGATGGGTTCCTATTGAACAAGTAAATAATCTTTTGGCTGACAGAGTTAGGTTAGCTGCATTGTCTTCCACCTGGAGAGAGAGAGAGAGAGAAGAGCATAGGTTCTTGTTAGTCTCTATCCTTTGACACAGGGAAGAACACAAAATGAGGTGGAATAGATCACCAGTAACAAAATACTAGAGTCTTTTGTCTATGACAACTCCATGAGTGAAGCTGAGAAATGCCATTTTTTTCCTCTGACCTGAAGGATAACCCCATCTGCATTTTAGATGTTCTGAATATTGATAAAGATCATAAAAGATAGACCTATCAGTTAGCTTTAAAAAAGCAAAAAACAGCTGTAAGATAATTAATGCAGCTGAGCTTTTCTGCAGTTATTAGTATTCTGGAAATATCTCACTAAGTTGCATTAGCTTTTTGAAAACTCTGCATCTATTTTTAAAATCTGGTCAGCAATCACATCTCTAGTGCATTAAATGTAAAACAAGGTCTCCCTAAAAGCCAGATGATATTGTGATACTGAATATAGAAACAATATGTAAGTGAATGGTCAGGGTGCAATAGGGAAACACAATAAAAAACATTTCTGAACAACTTTTGTAACAATGTGAATCTGTGTAGCAGAGGCATATAAATTGACACTAGCTCTTTTGCACTCCTGAGGTTGCACTGGTATCAATTCATTGGAGGCTGACAACTTTCTCCTTTCAGCTGATTGATTTTGAATTTTTCAAACTGATTAATGTTTTCATTTGAATGATAATGCTTACTTTGCAGAAGATGTGATCTTTTAATTAGCAGATGCTGAGATTAGCATTAGGGCTGAACAGTAATTAGCATTTGTTCTTATAGTACAAGAGCACAAACTAAGTGCTGAAGCAAATAGAGCTACTCTGTCTACTTTACATTGCCTCTTTAGATCTTCTTTATGAGAGAGGTTAATAATTATTGAAATACTTAATCACTGTGGCACTAAAAACATTTTAACAAATTGAGGATTCACTTAAAGGAAAAATTTTTTCAATTTTCAATTCCTTTCATTTTCTCTCTCTCACTATATATGATTATGTTGTCAAGGTTTACGTAAAAATTTTATAATGGAACTTAAATGTTATTTTGTGAAAGTGTGAGTTCTTATTTATATGTGTGTGTATGTATACACGCATGTGTGTAGTTATCTGAAATAGTCCAAAATCTTGGTTTCAAGTTTTATGCTAATTTCAGTAACACTCACTCTATTTCCAAAGCTACTTTGGGAATCAGCTTAAAATTGATGAGCCCCAACTAGAGACAGTAGAGTGAAGGGGTTAAAAACTGAGATTTGGTTCCCACTAGCTATCTATTTTACACATGGTAAAATATGTAAAACGTCAATCCTAATCTCCCAATTCATCCCACCCTCCCTTTCCCCTGCTGTGTCCACCCTTCCGTTCACTATGTCTGCGTCTCTATTCCTGCCCTGCAAATAGGTTCATCTGTACCATTTTTCTAGATTCCACATATGTGCGTTAATATATGATATTTGTTTTTCTCTTTCTGACTTACGGGGAGCTCAGGTCGGTGCTCTGTGGTGACCTAGATGGGTGGGATGGGGGTGGGTGGGAGGGAGGTCCAAGAGGGAGGGGATATATGTATACGTATAGCTGTTTCACTTTGTGATACAGCAGAAACTAACACAACGTTGTAAAGCTATTATACTCCAATAAAAAAATAATTGGGGTTTGGGTTCAGGCAAACGTAGATTCAAGTCTCTACTGTGCCACTTTCTAGGGCGTATTACTTGACGGTTCAATTCTCACTGTCTTCAACTGTAACATGAAGATTGTAATAGAATTCCTATGAAGATTAAAACTAGTACTTTGCATAAAGTGTGTGGTGTACATTAAATAACGATTAACTATGACTACTTTTAAAAACCTACCATGTATATTAATACTCAACATGACCTACATTTAAAAAATATAGAAGAAAGATGATTTTAGCTTAGGTAAGCTTAGCAAAGAAAATAATTACTGAACACCTAAAGGATAACTAGACCCCCTTTAAATAAATATATCTTTTAATTCCAGATGGGCAGGCTTTTTACACTGTCTTGTGACCATCATGTATGCCTCTGCCTCCTCTCCAGAAAGCCCTGTCCTGTTAGTCATGGTGTCCATTCTAGCTCTTCATATGGGAGTTCTTACAGATAGGCTGAGGGGTCCTCTCTAGAACTGCTGCTGAGCAGTGGCAGTTTCTGTTTTTGTTTTTGGTTTAAATGGTTTCCACAACAAATGATAGGAGAAAAAAAAATCAAACCATGAATGATGAAATACTTATATAAATTCAAGGCAGTTTGTCCACATATACAATGTGGACTACATTTTTTGGCTGAAGGTAGAGAACAGGGTGATGATTTATAGGGATGCTAAACATGTGGCTGACTGCTTATTGTATATCAAACTTCAACATCGTGAGACTTTAGCCAATGGTACTTAAAGAGAAAATTGTTGCTAATTCCTATTGCTGTGAGAGGCATGTTCCTATATAGAATTTTTTTTAAAACTAGTGATGGCATTTAAAATAGCCCTAAAGTAAGTGCTTTTACCTCTGTTACTGTCTCCCAGGAGACATCAAACAGAACACTTAAACTCTGAGTAAGCAGAATAATTGACAGTCTAAATCTCTATCCTCACTGTTTGCTGCCTGCCCACTTAAATACAAACATAGGGAAAGAGTAAAAAATGAGTCAAAGTAGATTTCTAGAAAAGAAAAAAAAAAGAAGCTGCAAGATATAATGCTTTAGCTTTATTTCTTTGAGAAGATTTAAGTGGTACTTAAATGTAATGAAATTTTAACATGAAGAGAATAGGATTTTCTTTCAGGGCATCACATCCATTGAAAATAGGTAAAACTAAATATGACATTGAAGCAGGAGAGTTGTTACTTTAGAATTAGAAAATAGTTAAGAAAGGCATTATTGAGAAAGAACTGGCTGTAGTCCATAAACCGAAATATCTGTTTACTTGAGTGTGTATTTAGTTGAGTATCAAAAGATAATATGGCGATTGATTATTTGGCAACAACTTCAGTTTTCAGACCTAACTAATTGGGGTGTTTTCAAAATAGATCTCAGAAGATTTCCTTTTCTGCCCATCTCTACAAGACCTTCTGTTCCATAAGTTCAATATAATGAAAGGTCCATCTTCAACAGCAAGTAAATCAATGAAGTTAGAACACTCCCTCACATCACACACAAAAATAAACTCAAAATGGCTTAAACACTTAAATATAAGACATGACACCATAAAACTCCTGGAATAGAACATAGGCAAAACATTCTCTGACATAAATCATACAAACGGCAAGGCAATCAAAATAAAATAAAAAATAAACAACTGGGACCTAATCAAAGTTTTGCACAGCAGAGGAAACCATAAAAAAAACAAAAAAGACAATCTACGGAATGGGAGAAAATATTTGCAAATGATGGGACCAACAGGGGCTTAATTTCCAAAATATACAAACAGCTCATACAGCTTAATAGCAACAACAACAACAACAAACAATCCAATCAAAAAATGGGCAGAAGACCTAAACAGGAATTTCTCCAAAGAAGACATACAGATGGCCAATAAGCACATGAAAAGATGCTCAGCATCTCTAATTATTAGAGAAATGCAAATCAAATCTGCGAGGTATTATCTCACACCAGTCAGAATGACCATCATTAAAAAGTCTACAAATAACAAATGCTGGAGAGGGTGTGGAGAAAAGGGAACCCTCCTACGCTGTTGGTGGGAATGTAAATTGGTACAGCCACTATGGAAAACAGTATGCAGGTGCCTTAAAAAACTAAAAATAGAGTTGCCATATGATTCAGCAATCCTACTCCTGGGCATATATCAGGAGAAAACTCTTAATTTGAAAAGATAAATGCACCCCAATGTTCATAGCAGCACTATTTACAATAGCCAAGACATGGAAGCAACCTAAATGTCCATTGAAAGATGAATGGATAAAGAAGATGTGGTGTATATATACAGTGGAATACTACTCAGCCATAAAAAAATGGAATATTACCATTTGCAGCAACATGGGTGCACCTAGAGATTATCATACTAAGTGAAGTAAGTCAGACAGAAAAAGACAAATACCATATGATAGCACTTATATGTGGAATCTGAAATATAATACAAATGAACTTGTTTACAAAACAGAAACAGACTCACAGACATAGAGAACAAACTTATGGTTACCAAAGGGGAAAGGGGGTGGGGAAAGGATAAATTGGGAGTTTGGGACTAGCAGATACAAACTACTATATATAAATTAGATAAACAACAAGGTCCTACTGCATAGCACAGCGAACTATATTCCATATCTTGTAATAAACCATAATGGAAAAGAATATGAAAAAGAACACACACACACACACACACACACACACACACACACACATGCATGTAACTGAATCACTATGCTGTACACCAGAAACTAACACAACGTTGTAAATCAACTAAACTTCAATTAAAAAAAAAGTCTGTCTTTGAGATAAAGGAGAGCTTATTTTAATATATATATATATGAAATAGATGTAAAGGTCTTTATCTGTAATTTTTCTTATTCTTTTAATGCTGAAATAAAATTTAGTTGAGTAGGTGGTAGTTTTCTATGTTTACTAACTTCCTATTTGAATGGCAAATTTTAGGGAAATTCAATGGGTATATATATAGAGCTATATACAGGTATTTTGATGGGGGTATACTCATAAGCCACCAGCAGGTTCTTCATAAATGCTCATTTCTTCCTTAATAATTGCCAAAAGATGTAATTTTTTTGTTCATGCATTTACTTTAGTGTACTTTCCATGAGAGATAAATTTATCTTGTTCCTTACAATTTTATGAATTGTATATCTTTAACAAATATTTGTTGAATGAATTAATGAAAGGTTTCATTGAAACTAATGATGGTTATGATTTTAGTGCTATTATATCTATATATAATACATCATACTTATTGAGCATTTACCTTTTGGTCTTTCATGCATTATTTCATTTAAATCGTACAAATTATGTTCTGCTATTGTACTCAATTTTAGATGAAAAAACATATCTTTTTATACACCCATATCCATATAAAACATATATGGTGAGATTTATAGTGAAAGTATAAACCTTTGATAATTTCTAGGAATAATCTGATAGATTAATTAATGGAGCAAATATAGCTCATGTTGGACCTTAAAGGATAGAAATGAGCTGAATAAGTAGATAGGATGGTTCAATGAAGATGATTAAGACATTTATAATAGCTTTTATAATGTTTAGGTTAAAAGTTTTGGAGAGGCCATGTGGTTCAGGATAGGTTCCAGAAGATCTTAAATGACAGGCATAGGATATTTTCCCTCATCAAGAAATTGGATAACATGTAGATTCTTGAATTAGGCATCAATATATTGAAATTACTTTCATCAATATCCATTTTAGCCAGATTAATCTTTATGTGTCTCGGAAATGCATTTGAAAGATTACTTTTTTATTTTTAGGACAGGTAGTATAAAGGAAAATATTTTTTAAAATTACGCTTTCTATATTTGGTTTTTTTTTAAATTTGTAAGTTACTTTAAGCAGAATCTGTAGTTTGAATTGGGAGTGACCTCTCTTCCATTGTTGTCCATTTTTAACCTGAATCTTTCTGAGATTTTAGTAAGCATCGCCATATTTATCACTTGGTTACAGCATAATGTAACTTTTTTTACTTGTGAGCGCAAAAATACACTCAGATACACCATTTACTCTTAGTATAGTTTGAATTTTATATTCCCTTATTTTGCTGAGCAATATACTACTTGAGAGAAATATGTTTTCTCTTTCATAATATATGTAAATGTTAAAAATTACTAAATTTGCTATGGCATGTGACATGATTTGGATTATCAGACTATATCTGATCATGTAACTCCTTGCTCACCTCTCTCACCTAATTATTTTTCCTGGGCAACACTTAGTCATAATTTTATTTGCTTGATTATCTGTTTAATATCTAGTGCTTTGCACCAATTGGGACCTCTGTGAGGGTGAGGTTATATCCATTGATATATATCCATTGAGGTTTCTGTCTATTATGTTGCACGGCTGTACTTCCAATCCCTGCAGAGGACCAGACATGTAGTTGGTGTTCAGTAAATATTTGTTAAATGAATTGAATGAATGTCTTGCAGACTGATGAAATTGTGCTGCAGTGTTTTTTAAACACGTGGGATTGTTAATTGCCACAAGGAAGCCTGTGTATAGCTATTAGAGTGCTTCTGCAATTTTCCTTTTTTCTTTTTTCTATTATCTCATACAGTGATTTATATTTGAATCAAAGGGCATTTGCATTGTTTTAAGAATTAAATCTCTTATCTATATGTAAGCATAAAATTAAGATTAATGTCTGAAATTTCAAGAAAAACCAAGGCCTGGATTTATCAGTGAGGAGATTTCCAATGAAAGAGTTTTATATATTTTTCCTTAACATTAGAACTAGCAGTGCAGAAAATACATAGAAATTCCCAGCGCACAAGTTATCATTGCCTGAAGGCTGTTGGCTAACAGTTTCCCCTGCACTATTTAAGAATGTGCTCTTATTTTTTGGGTAAATAGAATATATATGATGATTTCAGTTTTACAGACTGTCATTCTCCTCATACTTCATAAACACATTCTTAATTTTAATATTTTAACATTAACGAATATATGAATTTATAATTTAATTTTACAAAATTATTGAACAGTTCTGTGCAAGGCACTGATCGAAGGGCATACCAGTAATTTATTGTCTCTGGTTTTATTTGTAAGCTAGTGAGGAAATAGGGCAAGTGCTATAGGCAAACTACAAAGTGCCATGGGGACATTGAGGAGAAAATTAATTTCAACAAGGGAATCAATTAAATGTTCATGGAAATAGATGATATTAGACATGAACATTTAAAGATGAGTAGCATTTCAGGAGGTGAATTGGTAAGAACACAGTGACCCCACTGTGTGTTTGGTGTAAGGAGTTCAGTTTCAAACCAGATGGGAAGTAAACACAGAATCAAGTGGAAATCAAACTATCTACTTTATTATTGGTAGATCTCAATCAGTAACCATAGTTTGGACCTGCAGCCAACTGGCTTTTCAAATACTTCTCCCATAGAGTTAAACTTATCCAGACCAAGTGAAAAAGGACAACCATGTGCTGGGCAAACTTTTTATACCTTTTTCTTGCTAAATTGAAGTATGCACATGTCACTGATAGACTCTCAATGTCCTACCCACCATGTAATCTCTGCTTCTCCCATGGGCAGCAGTGACTACAGAATGAAGAGATGGTCAAATATGTTTTCCTCTTGGGAGTAGAATTTTATGCATGAGAGAGGGGATTATGGTTCCCCCTAACAGGATATATCTTAATAGAAACCAGCTTAAGTTTTAAATACTTACTTGTAATATTTAAATAAAGCCTTGTTAGTTCTAATATTGGCTTTTCTTTAAAGCTATCATTTTGTTGTGAAGGAAAACTATTTAATATCCATTCTAGTTCCTCTTTCTTCAAAGACGTTTAAAGGGAAGTCATGTTTGTATTAGTGGAAATCTTTGGCAAATAATTTTAAAAGGCTGTTATGTCTGATTTGTGAATGAAACCCAAGGTTGGTTTTAATACAGTCATCATAAAATAAGTTAAAGGACATTATTTCACTGTGCAATCTAATGAAGCTAACCTCACTATTGAGATTGATTTAAATTCAATTTTACTTCACTACTAAAATATTTTAATGAAATTCCATCCTTGGACTTATGATTTTTTTCTATACCGAAGGTAAATTTGTATTGGCAACTTGAAATACAATCATTGATAGAATACAAAAGTTAGGATCGTTTGTTGCTATCCAGATCTCCCTAACTTTCCAGATCTACCTAACTTTCCAAACCTGTCATATTTTATATAGCAAATATTTGTGGGTTACGGAGTTCAGTGTGAGACCTTTGGCTGTGAAAGTTTATTAGCTGACTCCAGTTACACTGATTTATGTGGTAGTAAATATGATGAAGGGGGAGGGATTATGTTTAACTGATCAGAAAACACATTGAGAGTGAAACTTGTATTTCAGGTTGTCTATTCTCTGGGGAATATTTTCCTTATAAAAATATTTTAATGACATAAACACCCATTTGATAGAATAGAAATAGAAGTCACTTAAATAGTATTATAGAAGAGTTGCTGACTTTGGTTTTCTTTCTCTGTGAGGCCTAAATAACTATACAAGTAATAAGCATAAAACTGACGTTTCTCTTTCTCTCTTTAAATAGATGTAGCATGTGTACGTATATATATGGCGTGTTCTCTTATATCATGTGAGTTTAAATCTGTAATACTGAGAAAATAAAATTAGCATTTAATCTTTTAGGGTTGTTGTGCAATAACAAAATAAATTCATAAAAATAGAGCCACATAAAACCCATTCTTGGATTTCTTGCTATGGAGTGGATGTACCCTGAGTTGATAATTGGGAACACGGATGGAATCATCCCCCATAAAACCCAGTCTCGAACTTGGTAGAACCTATTGACTCTGGCAGAGGTGAAATGATATTGGAATATTGATCGGTGTGGCCAGAGAAGTAGGCAGCCTGATAATCTTCATCTAAATATTTTCATTTTACACTGTGATATGGTGTTACTGGGTGACTTCTGTGCTGTCTTTCTGATCTGCTTTTCTACTCTATTTTCCACCACTCATCTTTGCTTATTATACCTTATACTAGTTCTTTTAATGAAAGAATGTTTGTTTAGAGAGAAGTGAAGGGTTTACCAAAAGGGGCCCTCTCCACGTAATCCTCTCCTTGCCCCTACTCTTCTGCAGATCCTGGTGTGAAGAACTAAGCTGTAAACTAGAGAGCGGGCTGGGGAGTGGTAATGGAGAGACAGCATCCGGGCATTGTCTTTCTTTCTCATACTCTCTCCCCGCTGAAGCACATTCAATTTTGCTGTCCTTACTTCTTCTTTCTTTGCCAGACTGTCAAGGACAGCTGAAGAAAAATCAAATAGACTCGTGGATCAGTGTTATTACACATGTAAGGTTTTTAGCCTCACCTGCACCTCAGCAAATCCTTTCACTGGTCTCCCAGTCAGCTTCCTTTTCCCATCTATCATGGTCTTTACATTTGCATGTGCTATTCTTTTCCTGAAATACCTTTTTAAAAAGTTCCTCTTCAGATAAACCCTAGTCATCCTTCTAGACCGGCTGGAATGTTACCTCCATTTACGAAGCTTTGCAGCCTGCGCCTTCCTCCTGCCCATCTTCCCCAGGTCGTTTCCCTAGTGCAGTTACTCTCTTTCTTTTGCAGGCTTTTAGTGTATCACAAGTAGCATTGTTGTTAGTGTTGAAGCCTTTCTCTCCCACATGCAATTACTGGAGGCCATGTCCATGCGTCATTAATTGTTGTCTAGCCCAGTGGGGGGGGGGGCACATGGTTGATATCAGTCTAGGTTTGCTGAGTAAATCAATACCTGTCAAAATGCGGTCTGCTGGGGAAGCCAGAGTCGTCATCTTCTTGACATTTGTCACAAATATCTTCCTGTTTATAATTATCATACTTTATTTAAAATACATCACTACATAGTAATAGCATTAAGTGGTAAACAGATGGAAGGGTGAGGATATAGTTCAAATGATAATCTATTTTTCCTACTTTTAGATAGGGCAATAAAATATACCTTCAGGCAGATATCTGTTCTCTTTTTTTTTTTTTTTAACAAGGTTTCTCAGGTTATAGGCTGCCATAATTTCAATAAGTAGTTCCTGCCACAGTGTGTTAACATCAGTAGGCTGACTATTTCTGTTTCTTTTCCACCCTCATCTTCTCTTCTTCTATGCTACTCTGCTGCCTCCTAACTATGGCTCTCTTCTAAAAACCTACATAAAATCTACAACCCCTTTCAGATCTCATTTTCATTGGCCGCCTGCCAGCTGTTGAGGCAACAGCTGATTTTCATTATATGGTGAAAGGGTGGGGCCATTGGTTCACAGCTGCCAAGTTTCTGGTTCTTTTCCCTCACCACCTTGAAAACCCAAGTCCCTTATTATGTAAAATAGCCCAGCTGCTATCTGTCTTGCAACAGGTGATCAGGGAGGAGTTTTCTGTAGAATGATTAATAGTGGGACTAGTTCTGGGGGAAGCTAGGTGGTGTCTTAACAAAACTTACATCAAGCATTAGCACTGGGGGTAAGTTTAGTCATTGCTGTCTTGCTGCAATTTGGGACTCTTAAAGGGTATTCTTTTTATGAAAAAGTTCACAAACCCTCAGGACCTGATTATTTGCCTATGTCCAGAGTTGTTTAGTTTCTCCATCTGTTTAAACTTAAATATGTATTTAGGTTGTAATTTAGCAATATTGGCTTTGAAGGTATCCCAATCTGATGCAAATTTCACTTGTTTTTTATTTGTCTTTTTTTTCATATTATTATTTTAATTTTGTTTTGTCCAGAATAAATAAAGATTCACTTATGTCCCAAGTAATAGATTTATGCTAATAACCCTTTTCCAATAGACTATTTTAACCAAGATGAGATTTCAGTTTTTTTGAGGGGGGGGTAATGGATCAGAATTGGGGTCAGTGCTTCTTACTAGGATTACCTATTGTGGGGCATCAATTTTTATCATGTGCTTATAGGAAAGTTTATAATATATAAGGCAACACAATTGAGTACGTCTACTGATTATCTTTCAAGCAAACACTGTAATAATATAACAATCTGAGATTGAGATGTTTTTAAAGAAAAAAGAAATAAATACTTAATTTTTTTCTATACGCTTTAGTTTCAAATATTTTTGGCATGAGCATATTGCCTTTTTAAAGCATGATGGAAAGCAGTCACTTTTAGTTTTAGCTGAATTCATTTAGCCATTAATTTAACATATAATATTCCAGACACTGAGCTACATCCTGGGGATAGAGAAATGAGTACAACACACAAAGAACCTTCATTGTATTCTATCGCAATTCAGGGGTGCTTTTTAAATTTATTTATTTATTTATTTATTTTTGGCTGTGTTGGGTCTTCGTTTCTGTGCGAGGGCTTTCTCCAGTTGCGGCGAGCGGGGGCCACTCTTCATTGCGGTGCGCGGGCCTCTCACTGTCGCGGCCTCTCCCGTTGCGGAGCACAGGCTCCAGACGCGCAGGCTCAGTAGTTGTGGCTCACGGGCCCAGTTGCTCCGTGGCATGTGGGATCTTCCCAGACCAGGGCTCGAACCCGTGTCCCCTGCATTGGTAGGCGGATTCTTAACCACTGCGCCACCAGGGAAGCCCAGGGGTGCTTTTATAAATAGAAATCTTGCCTGTATACTGCCTCCGATAGGCAGACCAAAATGTATATGGCAATTTGTGCATTGTAAATTCTATAACCTGTTTAGCTCTATTGTAAAAGTTCACAGGGCATTCACTTTTTGATGGTACGGATTCTAAAACTCAGGCAGGTTTTTTTTTTTTTTCCCCATCCTCATTTTTTTTTTTTTATAGCTGCTTTATTTATTTATTTATTTATTTTTGGCTGTGCTGGGTCCTCGGTTCGTGCGAGGGCTTTCTCTAGTTGCGGCAAGTGGGGGCCACTCTTCATCGCGGTGCGGGGACCGCTCTTCATCGCGGTGCGCGGGCCTTTCACTATCGCGGCCCCTCCCGTTGCGGGGCACAGGCTCCAGACGCGCAGGCTCAGTAGTTGTGGCTCACGGGCCCAGCTGCTCCGTGGCATGTGGGATCTTCCCAGACCAGGGCTCGAACCCGTGTCCCCTGCATTAGCAGGCAGATTCTCAACCACTGCGCCACCAGGGAAGCCCCAGGCAGGTTTTTAAATACCTCATCTGCATAGTTTGTGATGGGAGTTAAAAATATTTCAAAGGGCTTATTTTCCACCATACTTCCTATCTAATGTCGTAATTCACAGTTGTCCATTTTCCTGCCCCAGGATTGTATTTAAGTAATGACACTTTTTGGTAAATTTCAGTCAGTTGCTGAGGTTAAATAACAGAAGAATAATTCTGCTATCATTTACATTCTGTAGATTTTTATGTTTTTAGTGCATTTTCACATAAAAAATCTGAGTGCATTCTCCCAACCTCCCTGAAATTTAGCTTTACCAGAAATTATTATTCCCTTTCTGAGATAATAAAATGATACTGAAAGATGTCAACAATAATAATAATAGCTATCATTTAAATCAAGAGCAAAGATTTGTCAGGACCAGTACCAGGAACTATACATCATAGTAGCCATGGGATTTATGCATTATTAACTCCTTTTCACCGTTGAGAAAATTGAAGATCAGGCATGGTAAATGCCCTCCCTATTGCCTGGCTACATTAGGGTTTGAACCCAGATTTGCCTCTAAAACTTCCTTGGAGTGTCTTTCTCCCTTACCATTGTGTCCCCCTTGTATGAATTAATCAAGTCATTCAGCCAGTTATCAGAGCTGGAATATCCAGATCTGGTGAAACATAATCTGGTGCATTGTCATTCACTGACTCATTATTTATTCAAAAATTATTTATTGCATGCTGACTCTATTTCTGTGATTATGTTTCCTTGCTCACAGAGTTAAGAGCAAAGAAACCGATTTGAATTTTCAGTTTATTAGTAATGCTTTAAGGAAACATGAAACCATTCAAAACAGAATTAGTGTGATTTATGTTTTAGAGCTTTTCTATTTACTCCAGACATCCCCCACAAGGAGAGTAGTAACCTAGTTTGAATACCATTTAAAAGTTTCAGAGGGGAAAACTGCTACATGTGTGAAATGCAGTGTTGACTCACTGAACTGAAACATTCTCATTTACTTATCTTTGCTTCTTTAGCAGTTAGATCAAGTGGTACTGCAGAGTAAATTTTTTGTCATTCGTATAGATTTTCAGATTATCTTCTAAAGCAGACCCATGGTAGGTTGTTGAAATGCTTCACTTTGGAAAGTTACATATGACTAAGCATGCTCTAAATTGAAAAGTTAAATTAAATTACTATTATGTAACATTTCTTTCCAAGTATATTGAATTTGATTTCCATTACTTACTAAGCAACTCATCAGTGATTTTATTTCCACTGCCTTAGTCCATTGTTTAAAGTCCTTAAAAAACAAATTTCACTGCTGATTTTATAATCAGTTGACTAAACAGCAAATACTGCGTTAATACTAATATATTGATTGTTTTACCTTTTGGTATAATTAGATCTGCAGTAAAACCTAATCTGACATGATTTGTTTGTGGGTTGATGACCCATGGGCAGAAATGTGTAATAGCTAAAGCATCTAAAATTAGCTGCCTTACATTTGTCTAATACACTCTTCTTTGAGATATCAACCAATTTTTCTTTTAACAGCACATCTAATCAATTTCAAAGGAAAAATAAAGCCTGAGCCAGTTTTGAAAATTATTCTTCCTTGAAATGTTCTGAGTGCTGGAATTTATTTTACAGTTCCATCTAAGCAGGCTTCTAGGCTGAAAAGAAGGGGATGAATAGTGTCGAAATCTGCTTTAGGAGAGAGCTTGTTTATCGAGCTACACCTCATTTTCCTTTATCTGTCACAGCGTAAATAATAGGTAGAATTTCTTGGTTGGTTGTATTGTACGTGCACAGCATAAAGCTTAGAGTCAACTAACTGTAGCATTTCTGATTCTTCCTTAAGCCATCTTTAACTTGCTAAGCTCCCTTCCCCATCTCACCTTCCTGCCTGCAATATGATCCAAGCAGAATTATGCAGTTTAGACAATTATAGTGTTCAGTGTCTATCTGTAAATTTGTACATTCAATCTTGAAGTATAGATCTTTTGCAGAAAGAAATAGGAATTACAGTGAAGTAGACTCTTAGGTATACATTGATTTTTAAATTTTTTTTGGAGCTTTCAACATTTTGTTTGGCAATATTTTTCTGTAAAGGTAATGCATTAGTAAGGATTAGCTGTGTCTCATAGCATTTATCAGAAAACCCAGCACATTAGGGGCTTAAATAGTATAGAAATTTCTCTCTCTTGGAAAAGAAGTCTTTCATGGGGCAGTGCATGGCTCTGCATTGTCTCCATGGTCTCAGAGACCAAGGCTCCTGCCTCCTTCTTCCACATTTTGACTCTGGCTTTTATTCTCAGGATCACCTCATATCACAACATGGCTTCTGGAGCTGAAGCAATCTCATCTACATTCCGTATTGCAGGAAGGAAGGATGCAAAGCAGGGAGCACAAAAGGAATGCATTTTCCAGCTGAATCTACCACCTTCTAGGAAATTCCACACAACACATATATATCATTAGCCTGAATGTAATAACATGGCCACACCTAGTCTTTAACTGGGTACATTGCCCCCTTAAATGAAATAAAGAAAAAAAGAGGAGAATGCAGTTTATATTCAGCTGTCATTGTTCATATATGTGATAGCTGGTTCTCCAATTTTCAGTTTTCTCATCCTTAAAATGGGCAGAAGAGTATCCTCCCCATGGTGTTTATATGAGGGTTAAGGGAGATACTGCATGAATGATACTTAGTCATGGAACAGAGTAAATATTATCATCGTTGCTTTTCAACTTCTCCTTTCCCTTGTCATGATTGCAGCATTAGAGCAGCAGGAAGTCTCAAGGCTTTATGGACACTTATGATATGAAGATCCACATTAACTTGTGAATTACTTCACTTTTGGGACTAATATGTGCTTTGTTTGCAATTGGTATCTCCTTGTATTGTCTCTCTTCTATAATGCCTTATACAACATGGGGACGTTCTATCTTCATGCCCTAAATATAACCTAGAACTGGGGATTAGTCACTCTTTAAAGTGGAAAAGGATTAGCCACAGTGATGATTAATCTATTCTGAAATTTTGGGGACTATTGAGTTCACTGAAATAATCAGTCTCCTTAAAGAAGCAGCCTGCTCCTTAGTCAAGGGTACTAAACGAGTGTCAGAAAAGAAGGGCAGTCTTGGGCAAGTCACATGGCTATTTGTCAAAGGAGGGATTGGATTGGCTGATCTCTGAGGTCCTTCTTCTTCTTATTTTTTTTTTATAAATTTATTTATTTATTTATGGCTATGTTTGGTCTTTGTTTCCGTGCGAGGGCTTTCTCTAGTTGTGGCAAGCGGGGGCCACTCTTCATCGCGGTGCGCGGGCCTCTCACTATCGCGGCCTCTCTTGTTGCGGAGCACAGGCTCCAGACGCGCAGGCTCAGTAGTTGTGGCTCACGGGCCTAGTTGCTCCGCGGCATGTGGGATCTTCCCAGACCAGGGCTCGAACCCGTGTCCCCTGCATTGGCAGGCAGATTCTCAACCACTGCGCCACCAGGGAAGCCCATATTTTTAAGTAATATAATTGTAGGAATGCCATTCTCTTCAGATCTTTTAAGACCATGTAAGTTCTTATGGTGTTTGCTACCTTTTATATGAAGATGGATAGTGAGGGTGGGCTCATCCCGTGCGCTTTAAGGAGCCTTCACAATTTTATACCATTGGATTTTGCTGCCTGAGATACCGACTTCTTTATTTTCCTCTCTTAAGTTCTAAGAATTGCATATTATTCAGATTTGAACTATTCCAAGTAAATACTCTTGAGAATAAAAGTTTAGTGATACTTACATTAATACATCTTTTGTTGTAAAACGGCCATAGCATTATACATTATTTTCCTTTATATTAATACATTTTCGACATGTACTTTTATGAAAGGAACTGGACTTTTTTCCTCCCAAGTGAGCAGTGCATTACTAACAACTAAGTTCTTCCGCAAAGCTCCAAGTAAATAACTTGTTGTGGTATTTGTTAGTTCTGTAGCTTTGGGAGACTACTTACAATCTCATCTGTAAAAATGGGAATATTTATTATACTTGTTTTATAGGTCAAGGAGGGAGAGTTAAAGAAAATCATGAATGTGAAGTGTTAACCATTTATCTGAAGCAAAAGATAATGACAATTATTATTTTATTACTAGTACTACTAGTACTAGTACCATGACGGAAACGGACTTGAAAGCTAGCTAATTTAACTAGGGTGATGGTCCATTTATCTATTGCTACATAATAAACTATCAATAACCATGTTGTTATGCTCACAAATTTTGTGGGCAGAATTCTAACAGGATATGGAGGGCTCGTCTCTACTCTGCACTTGTCCGGGGCCTCAGTGGGGAAGATTCCAAAGGCTGCGGGTGCCTCAGGTCTGGGGCCTGGATCATCTGGAGGCTCCTTCACTCAAATGTCTGGTTTCCGGGCTGTGGTGACTTGAAGGCCGTGTCCACATGGACGACTGACAAAAGAACCTGTACATGGCCTCTCTCTGTGGCTTGGACTTCTCCCAGCATGACAGCTGTGTTTGGAGGGGGGACATTCAGAGATCGAGTGTTCCAAGCGACCCAGGGGAAGCTGCATGGCACTTTATGACCTCGCTTCAGAAGGTACATAACATCACTCCTGCCACATTCTATTAGTTGATGAGTTAACAAGCCCTCCCAGATTCAGGCGGAGGGGACGTAGACCTTATGTGTCTTTGGAAGGAGTGTCAAAGGACCTGGGACCATCTCCAATGCCCTACTGTTCTTATAGAAGGTTGAAAGGTGAAAAGGAATAAACACGATTTCATTTGAAAGTAGTTTTTCTGTAAATTATTCTCAAAAGTAATGAAACTCTAATCTGTCAACATTTAATATGAGCCAGCAGTTAAAGTTTTTCATCAAAGGCCTAAAATCGCTGTAAACCTAATCCTAGCTTTTAATCCTGCTAATCTTGGACCTTTACATTCTCAACTCTAGGATAAATCTTTCTTTTAAAAAGTTCAAAAGTCATTGTTGTTCTCAGGCAGGCACATTTTATTTCTCTCACATAGAAGTTATCTCTTCCTAAGGTTTTTATGAAGATTAAATTGCCTGTTTGAAAAATACTTAGAACAGTACCAAGTACATATACCATAAGCCCAGAATAAGTGTTCATTACACTTAAAAAAATGCCTGTAAATCCCTTTTAAAATGCCATAAGGAATAATAGGAAGTAAACTATTCTTAAGTCAGTATAATATTTACCGATATTGTACCATTAAGATTTATCACTACACTATTTCACCAGATTTGAAAAATAAACAAAAGTGACTTTGTTAATTTGTTTAAAGGTCAAAATTTATTGTCAACTAATTAGTGATTCAAATTTTTTAATTATAGAGACTGAATATTCTAAGGACTATAGTTACAATTATATTTCAGATGTGAGTGTCTCATTAATTTTCCAAATTGATCTCTCATTTTTTGGAAGCAACAGTGTATCATCAAACTCGGTTAATAGCTCACTTATTCAGATTTATTTTAGATCATTTCTGACTTGTATTTTGTCTCAAATTTAAAGAACATTTTTTGAGGGGCCTTAGTAGCTTGTTTCAAAACCTGAGATTATAGCACCCGCTGTTTAACGATGCTCTTCTAAATTTACTAAAAGCAGAAAGCAAACTTATTTACATCTAAATGACCATATTCTGTTTTGCTCACTATCAAGCCTGCTATTTCTTTTTTATTTATAGTGATCTCATACTAGGAGTACCTTGCATAAGTAGGAGTCTAAAAATTATTTTAACGGCCAGGATAAGTATGTCTTTTCTTGATGTTTGATTTCTGAGTGAAGTGAGGACACTAAGGTTAAAGTGTGTCATGCATATTTTTTAGTTACTCATTCTCAGTCTAAGCCAGGCATATGAGCAGCTCTGACAGTTAACTCTGTAAATCATTCAGGAATCTGACTGCTTTCTCAAAATATAACCTGGGGTCTTCAGGCAGGAGTCTACAGGTGATTGCCCCTACATGTTTGCCCAAAGATGATTTAGAAAATTGGTTGGAAGTTTTGCTCTTCCCCAGCTATCAAAAATTAACCTACCAGAAATTTGCAGACACAGCAACATTATGTTAATGATTTTGTGACTCATGCACAAGACCTTTTTTTTTTTAAGCTGGCTCTTCCAAATTCCAAAGATTCAGCATTTATTATTTGGTAATTTACTTTTGTATTTGCACTATGAATAGGACATTCATTATCAGGCTCCATGACTGTCTCAGACCTCTAGGGTGTTGACTCTGTATTTATTGGGGGCAGGTAACCAGCGTTCTCTTATTCCAGCGGTGAACATTGTTCTTATTTGCTGGGAAAAAGGAGAGGAAAACCTTTGAACCAAAAAGACTTAACTCTAAGAGGGACTGTTGTCTGATTTCCAAACAGGCCAGGGAATACATTGTGCTGCAGGATCCCCTTAGGTATTCATTAAAGCATCCTGACTAGGTCACAGGGGTGAGAGCCAAGAGAGCTGAAAGGGGCCTGGTCTGTGACATGTATACAGCTTTGTTTATGTGTTCGGTTTTACTCATACATGTATGTACTTATGACTTAATATATAGCCAGAGCCTTTTATAAAGTTATAAATTACAAAGTTCATTTCTAGAATTATTATGTACTGTATAATTAAAGTAAGCTTCAAATGCTATGAGATTTTACATGTAAGTTAGTTAATTCTTACATCTGTGAGGATCGAACCAGGTGATCTCCAAAGGCAGTTCTAAATCCTTGTGATTCTGTGGTACTTCCTATTTTTCTAACTTGAGCCTCCAATTTTATTTACCTTTGCTTAATTTTTAGTGTAAACATTATCCTGATCAAAGTGCCGTACAAGCAATCAAGTAGCATTATCAGTATTATGGTGAGAACAGGAAAGCGTTCTACCTTTAGCTTTTCCTATTTTAACCACTTCTCAACCTCATTGTGCATTTTTTCATTTCAGTTACAGGAGTTGATTTACATTCAGCATCTTCAGGTTTAGTCAAAGTGCAGGTTTACTGTTCCACACCCCCATTCACTCCCCATCCTGTAGAAGTGTGTGTGGCTCAGTCCTTTGAAAGTTTGCAAACTGGGATCATAAACTTAGAAGCTTCAAGGGCCAAGCAGATATTCTTAATAAGTTAGACATATATTGTGTAAGTGCTGCAAGCTCCTCGATTATTTTTCGTAGAAACTAGAAACCCAGAATTTTATTGTTAAGTGTTTCACCTTCTTAGTGCCGTTTGAAATTATTTTAAAACTCTGAAGAAAAAAAATGAAAGAAAATAAAAGTGATATGACTCCGCAAGACCAGATCTACTAGTCCTTTAACTTCTGCTTTAAAACCAGGCACGCTCTTTTGCTTCGTGCTGATAGCTATTCTGTTGTGAATCATTCTCCCAAATAGACCCCCTACCCTGGGAGATCTCCACTCCTCACTGCTATGTTGTACAAGTGTGAACGTGCCCGGAGACTATAATTACCCCTGGATTTTGACACGAGTTCCTCAGTAGTAGTTGACATGCTTATTAAGTTCCTGAACAAATTTCTATCGCCTGAACTAACATCAGTTTCACAGGCGTCCAGGGTGGATGCTGAACCTTGGGTCATCCTCACACTCAAAACTCTTCCTTTTTACCAGTCACTTGTCTTTCTTTCTTCTGGATCAACCTATGGCGTTTTACATGTTTTCTGATTTATTCTTCATCTTTCAGAGTCATCCCTCTTCCTCACTCAGCACCAGTGCTTGCTTTCATTCTTGTTCTCTTTTCACTTCTGTCATCATGTGCTCTTTCTTATCACTTTATACACTCTTGCACTTTTTACATTAATGGAAAGAATGGGGTGGGTGATATAAACAAAGTAACTTGAATTGCAGCATAAATACAGTAACCGCACGTTAGATTAAAGAACGATGCTATGGGTTGGTATTAGAATGACATTACCTGAGCGATGAATCCACTTGTTGGCAATCAGAGTTGATATTCCATTGTTCTTCAACACAGACTTGCTCACTTCCGTGAAAGTTTTAGAGTGGCAAGTTTTCAAGAAAAGAGCTTCTGCTCTGAAGTAGCTCTTACGGCACAGAAGTTACAGTATACACAGACTGGTGCGTAGAGGTCCTGAAATGATTCAGCTGGCCCTCTTAGGAAATGTTTTTTGGGTTCCTCTTACTAAATATTGGTTTGATTTTATTTCTGTATGTCCCATTGTATGGACAAGAGTGATCTTGCCAATTGCTTTGTAGGACTTGTAGTTAAACTCAGTCTTCTGCTTTTCCCTTCTTTACATGTCTGATGCATTCAGAAAGGATGATGTTGTAGTTAGAGATGCCATTTCTGATTATTTACTCTGGGGAAGGTGTGCATTATTGTTCATGTCGTCATGAAGATCTCTTAAATACATTTATTTTTCACAGCGTTATAAAGAGGTTTAAAATATTACTATTTTAAAAAAGGGAAGCCACGCTATAGGAAGTGGAAATTACTTGCCCAGATCACACAGGTTGTAAATGAGTCCTGGGAGCTCTCACTATTCACCATTGCTCTCTACTGTCTCTCGTTACTTCATTTCAGATGACTCATGGTTAGTGTAGCCAGAGTAGCCCCTGGTAAACAATAAATCCGTTTCTAGCACCATACAAACCAATTCCTAATAAGTTGTTATGGAAGCTTTTAAAAGAATAATGTAAAACTTTTCTCTGTCGATATTTTGAAAAATTTACTGTTCCCTTTTGCAAACTGAAAATACACTCATCTGAGTCTGCCTGCCGTCTTCTGGCCCCTCTCCAATCTCTTATGTTCCTTCAAAGATTGCTGCATTTGTTGGATCTATTTTGCAGGTCCTCTCAAAAAAATCTGCTCTTTAGGCAAATGGTCTAGAAGATTGGAATACTTTTCCAGCAGCATAATATTTCTCAAAACATATTTTCTTACCTTGAGCTTTACCTTTGGTTCTGACTAGTTTTTCTTCTGACCTTTACAGTCAAGTGGTCATTCTCTGACAGAGAATTCTGAGACAACATGAACATTAGTTGTTTGGCTATCTTTTAATCATCCTTTTAATTATCCTTTATCTTTTATACTATTAATTTCAAAATGTATGCCTCTTTTCTCCTTGATTGTGTGTATTATTGCTTTAAATTATTGCAGCACATATTTGGTATTTAGTTGGTAGAGAATTTAAAAGTAAATCAGAAGTTATCTTTCTGCAAAACTGAATAGAATGTACTAAAACTGCAAGAGTTTTCTCTGAGGTAGTATCAATAATTACTAACATTTCTTTTTTTTTTTTTTCTTTCCTCTGTATGAGCCAGTAAAAGTACTTGACATTTTTAGGAACATCATTCCTATGTTTCAAGATAAATCTCCAAAGTTTAGTTTCTTTTGTTTATTTGTTTTGTGTGAAGAAGTATTGTGAGTTAATGAACACTAAATATAACACAGAAAGCACATTTTTACTCTGCTTTGCCAGTGACTTACTTTAGGTTAATTTTTACCTGTCATTAAGTGTAATCTAGAACAAACCGAGTTTATAAACTCTAAAGATGATTGAGGGCATCCAGGGTAGAATCAAATTTTAAAAATGCAAAGCCAATTAAGTTTGTCCTGCATTTGACTGTGTGTATACTCATATCCTGTCATTTGTATTTACGGAAAATGAATCTCTGTCTTTGAAAAACTAAATTTAATATTTTTCCTATTAAAAATTCTAACATTTTTGTGATTACCTTTCGTATTTCTTATGCGTGTGGTCTTTTATACACACATACAATCAAATTTTAGTGTGAATTGAAATATGAAAATTATAACGTAATATTTCCAGCGGAACACAAAAATATACTGTAATAGTCTTAATGTACATTCTGCAAAGCCAATGACAAATCTTGCCCTTAGTTCTTAGAGTCAGTTTCATTGTAAAATATATTCAGTGCTTTTATTTCACCTTTCAATATCTTGAATTCCTTGGGATTGAAATGCAGTATTTCTAGTAGATCCATATTCCCAAGTCTATCCCTGACGTATTTGCCCTCCTATGAATAATATCATTGTAGTCTGTGATAGATCACAATGTCAAGAAACTGATCTTAGTCCAATTTTTCGCTCTGTTGGAAGAAATAAAAAATTCATTTTGCTTCCAAATTTTGAAGAGAGGAAAAATGTTATTCAAAACAATAGTTTTAATATTTATTCATGATTTCTAATTAGTGCTATTTATCCTTGTTATTTAAAACACCATAATAATCCTCTGGTTGCAAGTTTATATTGTGTGGGCCAGTGAATCTGTTTGTTTAAGTTCGTAGACCGGGTATGTATTTAAAAAGATCAGTGTTCTCTGAACTTGGTTTTAGACACACTAAATAGGATAGCTTAGGAACACTGTAAATGTATGCTATGAGTGCCATATTTAAATGATGGAGGTAAGTATTAAAATTCAATTTTAAAAACCCACTACAATGATAGTTAACAGTCTTGAAGTAGAAATCAAATAAAACATCATAATGCTATTAAGTTGTCACTGGTGTTCTATAGTCAGTTTATTCGAACTTATTAATGATTATTTCACTTCATACCATTTTTGGATCCATTTTGCTTGCGTGAGGTAGGGGTGTGTGTGTGTGTGTGTGTGTGTGTGTGTGCGCGTGCACGCATGTGTTCCCCTTTGGACAGAAGGCACAGTGGTTTGTGGGGGAAATGTGTATGTGGTTTCAACTGCCTGTTTTTCCCCAGAGTAAGAAGAGATGTGTGAATAGGTACAGGTTAGGGTCCCTCAAGTTCTTCATTTTAGCTACCAACCCTCTCGTTATCCTCAAGACTAATATTTTTTGTAAACCTTAGTCTGAGTGTTACAATTTCTACCCCACCACTACTAAAATATTGGTAATACCAAGGGATCTTGCTTGTTAGCACTGAATGGACTAATGAACCAGGTCCCTTGATAAAATTTAGTCTGGGTTCCAGTAAAAAAGGCTCCTTCTTATAACATCGGAGAATCCCCAAATGAGGATAGATTTTGCTCTACAAGCCACGGTGATTTTGGTACTGATGATAATTTTTCCAACTGTAATAGAATCCTCTCTACATATTGTGCTTGCAGTATTTAGGACCCACCAGAACTCCTGGGATGGTATAAGCATGTGGCATATGTTACGTCATCATAAGGTGGTTCATGGGGCCTTAGGGTCAAGTGTTTGATCTATTCTTCTGGGATGTGTGACCTTCGGGATGTTACTTTACCTCCTTGATCTCTTTTCTTCCATGTAGAAGGGGAATACAAATAGTTACTCCTTCTCAATTGTTACGTTAAATAACAGAATGCATATAAAGTGCTTAGTTCGGTATCAGGCACATGGTAAGTGCTCAATCAATGTTACTGAAATCAGTTGTCATTGACACTCCTGAGATGTTGTCTAACTGGTGAAAGAGTAAACTTAGAGTACTGTATTATTCATAACCATTCCTTGTAGCCCCTAAACCTATAAAATCAGTGTGTCTATAAACAGTAGCTAGGTTAACTACCTCAGCAATAATCACATATTGTTCTTATATATATATAATAAAAATACAAAGTAACTCAGTTTTGAAAGTCTAGTTAGATAATATTGAGTATTGCAAGTACAAAAAAATAGTCCTCATATACTTTGCTTCCTTAAGTCCCATGTCCAAAGTAAGAAGATAGTAATTTGTCCTTTCTTCTCTGTCACACCAGGATTTTTAAGCATTCCCATATTTGCCTGATTAGCTCCTAATATCACTTCAGGCATACTTCTCCATCAATTGAGCTTATTTCAAAACTAATTCATGATATATTCCAGTAAAGTCTTTCACCAGCATATTCCCATTCTCACCATATTTAATTATTTCAGAATCAAGACAAATGACATGATAATTTGATAGAAGACCATCACTGCTCAGAACTGATCAGGCTTATTCCTAAATCTAAGCAACTAAGCAAAGCAGTTTTCCTCACAGCCTAGAGTCTTGCAGTTTTAACCTCACAGTGTTTGTATTGCATGAAGCCTGACTGAGCTGCAAGTTAATCCTTGTCTCTCACTGACATGGTGACAGAAAGGAGGAAAATGGTATCACTGGCTTTTTCTATCTTTCTTTTGTACCTTTTTTTTTCTTTGAACAGGTTTGTGTTCTAAAACACTCACTTTCATTGGAAATCTATGAGATTCTATTATAAAGTGATGCAAATCAATGCAGACTCAAATAGGTTACCAGGATATATGCCATTGACATATTAGATTTCCTCTTTTCTATAATTTCAAAAATCATTACTTTATGATTCAATTTAGGAAACATTTGAATAAGTACTTAGTATCTAACACTGTGCTAGAGGCTTCAGGCATTCCCAAAGAAGTATAAAGATGGTTTTTACAATTAAGGAACTTCAGATTTCATTGGTGTTCATGAGATGTGTGTATGATTAAATGTCAAAATGTATGCAGAACATAGTAGATGTTAATACCACACAAGGTCAGAGTTGGAAGAGATCAGAATGATTTAGATATTTGAAGATGGTTTCACTGAATATTAAACTTGTAAAGATGTGAAGCTTTTGAAGAATATTGGGAACCTAATAATGGTTTGGTTGTTTTATACTTTATGGATGAGAGATAGACTAGATAAAGCCTCAGATGAACTGTATAAATTTTATATCTCCTACCAAAGCATTTAGCCAACAGCTGTTTATAGAAAGAACCAAAAGTGTGCATTTCTGTCTGTTCTTTTCCCCGGGCATTGCTTGATCTACTTGTTAATAAATAATGAAGACTAGAGACAGTCTAGTGTAGTACAGTTTATGTCAGAAGTAGAGTGTAATGGTAAGAACAAAGGCTTTGATGTAGACAATGTGATTTTGGCTCTTATTTTTGATACTTACTGCCTTTACAGTTTTGGAAAAGTTATTTAATATCACCATGTCTCATTTTTTTCATCCATAAATATGTATTTCATGGTAGTTGTGAGAATTAAATAAGGTAAATGAAAAGTGCCTAGCAGAGTGTCTGGCGTAGAATTCGCCTCAACACATACAAATTTAACTATAAATTGAATTTAGAGACTGGTTTAAGACCTTTGTAACCTTATGCGACCACATCTGGTTTACTTCTCTGTATGAAGAGAAATATATCAATTTACCAAGGTGTTTTTCAGGATTGACATGATTCGTATGTTGAGATTGGCCATGGTGTGTGTGTGTGTGTGTGTGTGTGTGTGTGTGTGTGTGTGTGTGTGTGTGTGTGTGTGTGTGTGTGTGTGTGGTGGCAATGTTTTGCCTTGGAAATTGACACTCATACAAATTAAGGATCTTTATTTTTCCAAGAGCTTGTTTACAAGCACAGTGCTGAATAAAAGAGACAAATGATTAAAGAATCACAGTAAAGTATGACAGAAAGCATAATACAGTGTTTCAATTTAGTATTTACAAGGACATTGAAACCAGCCAGGGGTGTCAAAAAGAGCATCTCCTTTGAATAGAAGTAACATCTAAATTGAGTTCTGAAAGATCTAGGAGTTGCCATGCAAAGTGTGAGGACAAAAGTATTTGAGGCAGAAGGAAACAACCTGTGTGAGGGTCCAAAGCTAAGAGGATTGTTCTTTCAAACAACTGAGTTCAGTGGGGCTTGGTCTTAGATTTCTACGGGAGATAGAGATGTTACGGAAGGAGCGATTGAAGAGGTAAAACAGAGATCAGGGAAGGGCTTAGTCAGTCACGGTTAGAAGATTTGACTTTCAGCATTATTCCATGTTAAAGTAATCCAGACTTACCTATGAGGCTCATCTTTAATACGTAATAGTCATGAAACTTATTATTTGTATTTTTTTAACAGTGCCATAGATTCTGGGAAATCTGTGGTTATTCATAGCCATCTATGTGGTGTGGTCACTCAGCCATCTCTAACTATGTAATTATGATATATTTTTCATTCTCTTGTATTGTATTATGTGTTTTAGTTTAAAATGAAGGCCTTTTTGAAATTCAGTATACGAGTATCTGAATTCTGCCCGATAAAAGTCACTCTCTCAAAATTAGAAAACAAAGTTAGTTTGGCGTGACTTTCCTAGGAATCACCCTATTCCTCTGTAAGTGCTAATTCTATTTTATAACTGTTTCAGTTTTGCCAGGAAGAAATACTAACCTCACCATTTGTTATTTCTAGGCTTCGCTCTTCTGAAAAAATTCAGGCAATGCTTTCTTTCACATTCACTAAACAGTATATTAGTGGTCACCACTATCAGATCTTTTAACTAACCTGGGCTGCTTCTTGCCTGGCCCAGAACCCTGAATTAAAAAAAATCTATCTCTTCCTTGGTTTCTTTCCATTATCTTCTCAATTTTGGACCCTAGTTTCCTCCTAATCATATTTGTTTTATAATAGTTATAAGAGCATTTACCTTGATAGAGAAAAGAGAAAAAAATAAGAGTGTAGGACTTCTGTCTCCTTGCTCTAATTTTGCCCTACTTTATACAATGCCACCTATTCACCAAGAACTAGAGACTTCTTGTCTTTTTTGTTTTGAATAATGAGGAACCAGTTCATTATTTTTGTCCTGTGATGCACTACTACCACTCTTGAAAATGGCTATACCTCAACCATAAAAGAGTGTGTCTTTTAAAATATTGTTATTTCTGGACAGACTACTAGCACCTCAGCTTTCAAATGGCAGTGCAAGGGAAGGTTTATAAAATAGTGGCCAGATGTATTAGGAACTGTGCATATTTATATGAGTTTAAAGTGTAAAGGTGAAAATTCCACATCTGAAGTTTCTGAAAATGGTTAAATACAATCTTGATATAAACAGTCATTGGGTAGATAATGAATAGCTAAACTAAAAAGTTAGGTAAATGTAAAGTTATCGCAGAAACAATTCATCCTCAATTTGCTTTCTGCTGTGTTATTTTCTAAGTAAAGTATGTAACATTTTGTTAGCATTATTAAATGAAAATAATTGGAATGAGGTTGACAGTGTGTAAAATATTATTTAATAGAAATTGAGCTTTGTAGTAAAGACATCCCTAATTTTCCCAGAGAGAGGGGATTTAAAATAGTTCATTAATTCACTTCGGCATTTAAAAAAAAAAAATTAGGAAATTCTTAAGAGGAGGAACCTGGCAACTGGGGTTTAATCCTTTTAATCTTAACTGTAATTAAATATAAATTATAAAGCATTTGTCTTTATATCTAGTACCTTAAAAAAAAAAGACCCTGGAAAAGTTTAATCTCTTTGTATTTTTATGTGTAATTCTAGCCCTTCATTTTGCAGGAGGAAAAAATACTTCGAAAACTTTCTTACTTGGATAGAGTGTCTGTCTACTGTGAAGTGCCAGGAAAGCCGTAAATGATGTGTGATGTGCTACAGGTCATCTAATGAGGCATTCAGTGCAACGTGATTATGACTATGTTACCTGGTCATTTCAAGTTCTAGCCATCAAAACTGTGGGCACTAGTTTCTCAAATGAATCAAAAAAAGTTTCCAGGGCCAGGGAGACATAAGTACTCAAATAGTGAGGAAGAAGCTTGCTATGAAGTAGAAGTGACTGGCCAACAGCATACATAATGTAGAGAGCATTGTGATTGTGGATAAAATAGACTATGTTACAACATTTACTGTCATCCTCCTGGGCAACAGATGCCCTGCCAGGCCCTGTATTTTTTTGTGTGTGGGGGGGGGGCGGTGAGAAGATATAAATATGGATAAAACATACTCCTTTGTTGTCAGAGGAAAAAAAAAAAGGACTATGTTTATTTATCCATTTTGGGTAGATTTTTCTCATTTCTTCCAGGTTGATTTTGACTTTCTTTTAAATAAATGGAAATCATTTTTAGATAGACTTGTTGGTATCTTTGATGATCTGTGTGGTGTCTGCATGAAAGAAGAAAAAAGTAGATTTCTGCAAGTTTCCGTAACAGTTACAGATGCAATCGAACTGGCCAATATTGGGAATTATGGCTCCATAAATAATTGTGGTTGGTTTCTAACTTTGATTTTATTCAGTCTAATAACAAGTATTGCTCTAAAGATAATTGTTGATGGTTGCAGACACTGATTTCATTCAATTAAGCTGGTAACCTTTTTAAGAAACTGCCTGGGAGAAAGCCAAGAATTCCAGTCAACTGATTTCTAGGGGAACTGAATTGAAATTGTCTTAGCCTAGAAAATGTTCCATGTAGACCACAGCTGTGTTAATTAACCTTTTCTTTAAACTACCCTCTCCACACAGAACTCCAGATGAGTTAAATAGCTGGGACCATGTTATCTGGATTCAGATTTTGCTCTGAGTGATTATAAAGTTGGAAAGACATTATAAAATATGTTGAGACATATAGTGAGAATATGAAGGATATTCTGTCTTTCTAAATCACATCAAAATTCAAATTCTCCCTCCTTCCCTTTCTTCCTTTCTAAAAATCACTGATGTGTGTATTCAACAAAAGCAAAACCAGTGTGTATAACACAAAGGTTTGCTTTCTTTATGCCAAATTATAAATCCATAGTGATAAATATTGTGCTTGGAAGACATTGGAAACTTGGTCAAACATACTTTTTCCTAATGAAATATAGAATTATCAGAGTAGTATAATTAACCTATCACTAGTACTGCCAGTACCAAAAATTTGCTGTTTATCTTTTGCGCTCTCCAGAATGGGAGAGGAAAAAAACACATTGTGTTGAAAGTGTACATTTTATCTGGGGGAAAAAATGTTTCTTTAAATAAACAAAGTCTTTTGAGTAAGTACCAATACAAACTAAGAAGGCCAAGGTCATAGGTCCTAGTAACCATTTGTGTAAATAAAAGGCATCTTATGTGTCATAGCTACAACCAGTTATCTATAAAATTGTATTGTTGATCATGCTAGTAAGAGGCAAGAAAGTATTAATGGAATTTCACAACCATCCATCTCTACCTGGATAAGGTAGGAAGACAAAATGATAAACTCTTCAAAGTATACTCATTTGAATGATTGGTAGTAGATGTTATCTTTATATACAGAATATTTAAGCTAATTTTTATTAATTGAATCAACTTGATTAATATTTCTATATTTCTAAAAAAATAGAATCTATCAAAGAACAACTTGCTAAAAAAACATTCTTGACATTGCTATAGATACTGGGTTTTAATAAGTGAAGCTTCATCATCTGCTGACATCATGTTCACAATTAAAAAGATTATTTCCAACGTGGTTTTGCTTGATTGACTTTTTCCTGGCTCACGGCAGGGTTGCTATATAGCTGAATTTCTAGGCTGTATCTTCTAGGTTTTGTGTCCACCTCATGACAGCAGCAGTTATTTCCTATCTTTCTGGGCTAAATAAAAGGAGGAGAGTAGTTAATAAAGTGACTGAACAGTGGCAGAATAATGTAGCGTGTATGCCTTGTGTTGTAAACAACTTCTAATCTCTGTGGGCAAAAGCTCTAAGTAATGTAAGATAAAAAATAGAACCTCAGGAGTTTTGCTAGGGGAGGAAAAAGTGAGATACTTGGCTGAAATGGACAAGTTTGAAATGTACTAGCCTTGAACAATGTTGAAAAGTGCCCAATCAAACTGGCTTTTGAATAAAAACAATGTAACATACTGTAGAGGTCATTTAGTTCTAGGAAGTGGGAGCTACTGGCATGCGTAGTAAGATAATGTGAAAAATTAGCTTCAGTCTAAGATACTTTTGACCTTCAGTGCAATTTCAGCCAAAGTTAAAAGAGATTAACTTAAAATAATGATCTTTAAAATTTACATTTTGGAATTTACCTTTTCCTTAGTCCTTGCAAAAACACATCGATGCACATAGATATTTGGGGAAATTATCTGCAGTGGTGTAAATTCAATAAGGAATTATGCCATATTAACTTTTTAATTTTACATCTTTTAGTCTTGATATATTTCCAGAATTCTTCTTCAGGCAGTTAGAATTTGATAACAAACCCAAAGGTAATTTGTTGGTTTAACAACAAATTTCAGGTTAGATTTTTATTTTTGGAATGGTTCCATTTTCAGAGAGGTTCTCTGGACTTCTTCCTTCATGCCTCCTCTAGCCACCCTGCACAACTATATCCTAAGGGTCTTTCTGCCCTGCACTTGATTCTCCACGGTCTTTTATACCTTTTAAAAATGCATTTAGGGATACTTCAAGAAGATTAAATTGTACTCATACATATTCATAAGGCAGAATAAAGAGTTGATTCTTATTTGGGGAGACCTTTTTAGAGAGTAGGGATTCTAGACTCCTAAGGAGATGCCATTCAATTTTAACATTATTTCTACTGGAAAAAGAGATTTGTCATATATTGCTTTGATTCACTAAATCCTTACTGGATGTTTTAGGACATCTTTGGACAAGAATTTGTGGGCAGGGAATGGTCTGCAGTGGATCCCATATTGAGATTTTTGGTACATACATTTTTACAGACTGTTCTAAAAATATAGGGATAAGGATTTTCAGGAAGTAGTTTTTCTGCTGTAGTCATTCATTCTTATGGAATGAAAATGGTTTTATATGTAAGAAGAATCTAGTCATTCCAAAAATATTTTATGCCTAACTCAAAAAATTGTTTTGATCCAAATTATAGTAGGCCAGTAATTAAAGTAAGCCACGGACTAGTGTCAGCACCTTTATTTTTTAACAATAAAGTCACAGGAACATTATTGTTGTAAGGCAGTGGAGAGTTAGTGTTCAGAATTACATGTTCAGTGAGGAAAATGTACTGGGCTACTGCTAATAAATGAATTTTAATTTAGTTTTGAATAGTATTTTTGCAAATATCCTTAATTTTGATGTATTATATTTTGTCTAAGTATTATAATTCTGAGCTTAATGGCAATTCTGATGTGTTGAATGCCATGTTTTAAAATATATTTAAAAGATTTAAACAGAGTCAAGTTGTGTAAATGAAAGCAGTTACAGTTCTAGTTGGAAAATTAAGCTTTCAACTCTCTTGGAATATATTCATGATAACCTTTTCTAAAAACAAAATAAACGTCTTATATAATAAATTACTGGCATGTGATATTTAAGAGGCATCAATCAGGATTTCTTTTTTTCAGTGAGGGTCACAGCTGCAACTTAGCATGAATAAAAGTCTCTGTCTCCTCCCCTTTGAAAGATTTATATGTTTTAAGTAAGAGTTACATAGAGAGAGTTCTTGTAACACCACCGTACCATCATTGATCTCAGAGACTGGCCAAACTGCAGACCTCTTCCTCCCTTCTGAAGAGTTGAGGCAGTCGACATTTGATTCATTTGACCTAGCGTGTCAGTTTTCTTATCCTTCTTTTGATTGTAGCTCACCTAAAAACTACCCTCAACATTCCAGCACAGACTAGAAAGAACATTAAAAGTGAGTTGATGTAAGCTTGGTAAATAAAGATGCTATCCCTCTCCTAATATCATGGTTCAATAAAAAGAAAAGTTGTCTTCTCTGTCCCTCTCTTGTACTGGCTCACAAAAACTGAGAGCTACTCAATTAAAAGGCTGGCTGTACATGGACTAAATCTCTGAATCTGTTTCAGTAAAAGCATCATTTGTCTAAAATTGGAATAGGGCATGGAATATTTTATCTTCACTTTCTTATTTTGATACTTTGATTCAAATATTGTAATTATATGATAAGTAGTATACCGGTATTTACAGGGAGGTGTTGAAATACTTTGGAAAATACAAAATCTTAATCAAGTAGGTTTTGTGGAAGTATATAAGCATGCTCTTAGTCCAAAATCTTGGCAAGAAAAATTGATAACTGATTTTAAAAGTTATGAATATGTATAATTATCAGATTGGCCAACATGCCATTTTTCATGATCCCCTGTAAATGTATGATTGATTTTATGATCCCGTGTAAATGTATGATTGATTTCCTAAAACACAGGGCTTCACTTTTTAGAGAGAGTTCATAAAAGTTATTTTGCTTTTGTTATGAATCCAATTTATTAACTGATCAAAATGAAAAAATGTGTAAGTACCTTGTGGAAAAAAAAGTGGGTCTCAGTAAGTTAATATTGCTTCAATTCTTTTGAAAGTTATTTATCTTTTGAGTGGACAAAGTCAACTTCTTAGTATACAAGTCACAGGCCTAATATTCCAGTTTGAAATAATTGCAGGTTTTCTCTCCTGAATTCATTCTTCCCTCTTTGTAGATGTAGAATAGAGAACTTCATCTCAAGAATAGTTATCTCTTTTACCTGCTGATTAACCAAATTTACATCTTCTATCAGTTTTGTTTTAGTCTAGGGTCTAATAAAGTGTATAAGAATTTATTGGACTGACTGAGCTGTTGTTTGGGAGGTAAATTCTATGGTTTAAGGAAGATATTCATATATCATAATTTCCTGTGGAAATGCCCTGTGAAATATTTAACATCAAGTTGCTAGCATACCTTTTTAGAGTTAACCTACTCTAAAGAAAAAGAAATGGCCTTCCTTTTCATTTTATTCTAGTTGTGTGTGACATTAAAATATGACACATATTTGAAAAAAGACATTATGTAAAATTAAATGTTAGACCTGTAATACATCATTTATTAATTGGGCAAGATAACTTCTTGAGAAACACTGCTACTATACTACAGAAAATATGATCATGTTATCGAGTTTCTCAGATGGCAAAAACTATCTTAATTCTTTAAAACTAAGGACATTTATTTGGAAAGTACTCCTGGGAAAATGAATTATTTTGTCAACTCATTCATTATTTGCCCTTTATACTTAGAGATTTAAGAAGTGAAAGGCAAGTGATAGTATACCCACCGTTTCCTGGGCATTCAGATAGGAACTTGTTCAATTAAAAATTCTTGTTAGGTCAGACATAATGGATTCTTGTTGTTACTTTAGTATTTTTTCAATGGAAGGGATCAATATTTTTGGCCCCAAGGGAGCTACACTGATAAGAGACTCTGCAGTAAGTCTCTCTGTTCATTATGAACTTTTGGCTGGCAGGTGCAGTGTCTGCTGTATGACTAATTTTTATTAGAAGATCAAGGTGGAATAAGAATTCACATATCCTTTTTCTCCCTTTTTAATAGCACATATGCTTTGTTAGTGCATTTTACATTCTCCTCCCTGTTCTTTTGTGTGTGCTCTTTATAGAAGGGATTTCTGAAAGAGAATTCGATAACGATAGATCTGATTTTGAGAAATTCAACTATCATGCACTTGAACTCTGTACAGAGCCCATTTGTTTTGAGTTTGAATAGATTAAATCTGATCGTGATAATATACAGGCTGGTGGTACCAGATAGGTGGAGAAGTAATCATTCTTCATTAGCATAGTCACCTTTGTCAAGTTTTAAATGTATCTTTGTTTAAATTTAATGAAACTGATGTGTGATTTTTCTGAAGCATGGCATTAAATAAAGCTATAATAAAATCTGTTTTGCCTTGCTACTTGAAGTACCTTCCAAATATGGCCTAATGCTCTATTCAAGTAATAATGTCATTTGCAGAACAAGCTGTCAGATTTGACTAGCTCTGAATTTGGCGAGAGCCATTATTTAAAAAATTAAACCAAAATGCAAGTCCTTGCCATTCCCCAGCAAAACCTTACTCAGACCATCACATTTAATCTAATAGATGATTTATTAACTTGCCATTTAATTCATCTGAGTAAAAGATTTAAATGAGATCATTGATTTGAGAGCTGGCAGGAACCTTTCCAAGTCATTTAGTTCTGCTCCCTTGTTTTACAGATGGAGAAACTGAGACCAAGAGAAATTAAGTGGCATGCCCAAAGTTACATATCAAATTGTTGCCAGGAAAACCAGTTCCCCCAACCCAGTCTTCTTTTCAAAACATCATGTCAAAGACACTGGTTACTGTTTATAAGAAACAGTAATTGTTTATAATTTATTTATGTAAACCAATTTGTTTTCAGACCCCAATTTACTTAGAATTATTAGAGTACAAATAAGTTAGCTTGCAAAAACAAGCATATTTAAAGGTCAGAATATGTAAAGGTTAAATGTTAGAGGCCCAGAAATGATAAGTATAGCCTATAAGCCTAAACTTAAACTTCCAGGCTCCTGAGTGCATGGACCCTGTTTACTTCTATGTTTTTATAAAAGAAAATGTTTAGGGTTAAAGTACTTACAGAATGTTGTTGCATGACTGATTAAATTCCATAGAGGGTGGGAATTTGAGAGAATTTTACATGTGACTGGCACCAATATTTCCCACACTGGAATCACATTATTTGTATTACTTTTCAGTTAATATTCTTAATAAGAAAAAAATCTGTTTATCTGAGATTAGACATTCCTGGAAGCATATATCTGTCTAATCATGAAAGTCCTAAGCATCTTAGGAGAGTGGCAATTAGAGTAGTTTAGATTTGCTTGTAAGATAACACTGCATCAGAGGAAAGAAGTATAAAATGCAAAGGCAATTGGAGAGGTTGTCAGGAAATTAATGTTATCTGAAGCATGGTTTTATTATTGCTGCCAATAGGCAGATGAAATGTAAGAATGGCCAAGAAAAGCAAAATGTCCTAAACACCTGCCATTTATAGCAACTAATACAGTAAGAAAGCAAGCATTTCCTTAAATATGGAGTCCAGCCCTCACTATGCCAGGAATACCTGATTTTCTTTTTATGAATTTTCTGATCAGTTCCTTCATTGACAGTTATGTCGAGACTTAATTTTGGAAGACTTGATGCTGGTGGGTTCCAAACTCTTTTCATATCGTGTATATAGGGAATGATAATATTTGTATGGTACATACATTTCTAGAAAACTCTGTCTCATAATAGACTGAGGAAACCTTGTTGTTAAAGGAAACAACAGAAAAGCAGTAGCAATTATTGAGCATCTCTTGTGTGAGAGGAATATGAGACCTTCTCCTGGAAAGTGATAAAGATAGGTATTAGTATTCTTTTTCTATAAAATTAATGATCAGGAAATACAGCTAAGAAGTAGTAGAACCAGAATTCAAATCCAGGTCTTCAGAATCCAAGTCAGGACTATAAACTCAAATGCCTTTAAGAGACAAGAATGTAAAATGAAACTGAAATTTATGTGTTGTAAATCTTTGCTCTTCACTATTGTATTGTATTGAATGCCCAAGTCCTTGCCCTTCAAAGATCTGACAGAATTGAATGTTACCCAATTTTTGAAATATCTCATCTCATTTGAGGTTAGGCTATGGCATTAAGAAATATAATTACCCTAGAACTTTTGGTGGCTCAGTGTAAGTATTGTTAAGGTTTGGTTAGTATTTCAGATATTAAAATAACAGGGAAAAACTTGTGAAATGAAATCTATCTTATGTCTATAGCACTTTCACGTACATATCAGTGTGAAGTAGGTCTTTATAAGATTGATTTTTTGGCATTTAAGGAAAAAAAGTAACTTACTAAAGTCTGAAATGGGTAAGGAAACAGAGAAGCCTACTGGTGTTCTCTTTGCTGAAGGCAGCTGCGTCCCAGCGCTCACTAATTTACGGGAGAGTATTCACTGCTTTTGAGCTTCAAATTATTCAGAAGCAGCATTCAAGGCCAACCCAGAATTAATGTGTAAGTGACCTTTCTCAGCACTGGGACAGAGGAAAACGTCACTTATCATTGGAAGGGGTAGATTTTCAGATGTCATGAACCTCTCTTACTTCTATTTGAGCTAAATGGTAGAAGGGTTTCCTTTTCATAGATGTTCATTCTCATTAGAGAATGAATGGGTGATATATAGTTCCATCTAATTCTGGATTCTTGCTATTCATTTGTATGATGTTTAATGCAAAGCAAGAGGGAAAAAAACGATGCGTCCATTTAGCAAAGGACCTTTCAGTGTATATTAAATTTACCATTAGAGGTAAAAATACATTGTTTTTTAAGTGCTTGATCTTTGTGAGATCTTCACTTAACAGAATGAATTCATAGTCAATTCCATGTAATTTGGATATTTGGGAATTATTTAGAACATCTGATTTCTCTAAGTACTGGTGTCTCATAGGACACTAAAACATTTTACTTTCTCATATAAATTTGTGCTTATGCTAAAGTAGAGCTTCTGCAGAGTTTCAAAAAAGATATGGTTTTATGATACTAAGTTTAAAATTTTTGTGTTCATCTTTCTGATTTTAGTGACAGACTTTTAAAATTTTAATAAAAAAAATCTATGCTCAGAAACATAAGTATGCTCAGAAGTCATGCTTTAAAAATAAGCAAAGAAAGTGAATCTAAAAGAAGGGGGAGGTAGGGTAATATCTTACATTTTTCAAATGAAATTAAAGGTAATTTATTGTTAAGATTAATGTTGCATTCACATGTATAAATCAAATACCTATGTGAGCCCTGCATTCTATGTAATGAGGGCTATAGAATAGATTTTACTTTTTGAACAGCCTTTATAAATTAAAAAAAAAAAGCAATAATGATTAGAAAAACCCTATTCTAACATTTCCACAGACAGCTTGGGATACACTGCTAGTGAGAATAATGCTATGGCCTCTATGGACTCCATGATGAGTTGGTAGCTAAAAACCAACACTGATGTGGCTGTTTTATTGACATATGTAATATTTAGAATGAAAAATAGGTTTTGAATGACCTTAACTATCAATAGTATTGAATTTATTTTGATATTTGTGAGACAAGACTCTTCATTTAAAGTAAATTAGGGAAATTCTGTGTAATCAAATGCCCATTGAAGAGCATTCAGACTGCTGTATAAAGTATATTCTACATAGATAGTAAGTTGAAGATAAGAAAAATTTGCATGGAACTATTATGTGGTATTCTGGAGTGATATATTATACTGTGGATTCTAGTGTCAGCTGTCTAGATTTGCTTCCTTCCTCTACATGCTAACTGTGTGACTTTCAGTAAGTTACTTACTGTCTCAAGTCTCAGTATCCTTGTCAGTATACAGGGGATAATGAGGAAACCTACTTTTTAGGGGTGGGAGTGGAATGAGATGGTGAATGTAAATGCTTAGTACAATTTCTGGCATAAATGTTACCTCACTTATTATTTTTGTTGTCGATGTTGTTTTTAACAGAGAGTAAGGACACATGTTGACTCACTCAGGGCCAGATTTTAGTTTCCTGTGTTGAATTTATTTGATTTGGAAAGGAACAAATATTTAAGTAAGACCACTCTCATTAGTCCGACACTCCCTTTTCCTAAGTATGATATTTGAAGGAAATTGTGCAATATATTGCCTCTCTGCAGTTGACAGAGGCAAGGCACTGCTAAGATGCCCTGTCCTGGGTATGGAGAAAGCTGGCCTCATGACTTTGACCCCAAGTGAGTGGCACAGTTGCCACTCTTACCCCGAACGTGCCCAACCGCCCAATCATTTCTGCAGAATTGTACAGAGGTCCTGTACTTGCTGAAAAATATGCTTGTATGGAAAGGCCTTGTGGCATATTTTGTGGCATTGAATTACTACCAGCTGTTTCTTAGTCAATGTGAAAAGACAAAGAAAAAAAGAAGTGGTGTTAGAAAATGGAAGTGTAGTTTTATAAAAGCTGTGATAAAATTTTTGTTTATGACTCATTCCCCTCCCTCTACCATGTGGCACATGAGAGGAGAATGGCTTCCACACTCGTTATTTCAAATTTACCAATTCACAGCTGCATATAATAAAAACATTTAGAGCTTTTAAAGAATACTCTCTCTGTTAACTAATGTCTGTCCCCCCCAAATGCAGTTTGTGGTACAAATCCTAATGGTTCTTTGTTATTTACCTAATATATATTTTAATAGGTATTTTAAAAATATTTCTTCCCACAGGGATATCTATTCCTAGGCATAAAGAATGCCATTTTAAGAGAAATTGACATAATAAATATTAGTTGTTTGAAAAATTGTGAAAACTCTTTTTCAAAATAAGCTATTGTCTTCAGCAGTCTTGGTTATAATAAAGGCTGCTAAAATAATCTTCATCTTTTTAGGAAAAGGAGAATCTACACACAACATAATAAATAAGCAGATAATTAAGAAACTTTAAAGTGCACGTGTAGCAATATTAGAGGAAGAAGTTGCTATAATTTGAAAAGCTTTGGCAGGAAAAAGTTCGCTAAAGTGTGGAAGTCTAAGAAATATTTGATGACAGAGTTCTGGCAGGAGTGGGTTTTTCCTACCTTCCAACATGAAGAGTCTCTAACAGTTTAATGAGCAAGTATAAAAATGATAAATGTTAACATTATTATATAAACCATGGGAGAGACTGCTGTCTCCAGTATGAAATTGAGGAGTTCTAAATCGTATCCCATTAGTGGAAGAGACGAAGGGAAGAATATGTTATGAGCTTTCAACTACATTGGCCCCATGTTGCAGACATCTAATTCCCCACGGCACTGCCTTTCCACGAGGGCAGGACTGTTTGCATTGTGTTTAGTAACCCATGCACCCAGTGTCTGGCCTAGAACTCCTCAGCAAATGTGTTGAATGAGTGACTATATTTATCAGAATGACTGATTCAAAAACTAACGTGTTTAGGGTTCATAATCTGTCTTCTCTGTTTGTTTCTTTGGTTATCAGAGGTAGAGTGCTGGTCAGGAAAGAACACAAGATGGACACTTAGAAATCTGTTCCTGGCTTTGCCCCTAACTAGTTTTGTGACCTTGATCAAGTCACTTTCTTTTTCTGGGCTTCACTCTCCTTTCTGGAAAACAGTGGTCTAGAATTGCAACTGAGGACACTTTTAGCCTTCAGAATTTATTCCTTTATTTATTTTTTTCTCCAGCTTTATTAAGATGTAATTGACATAAAACGTTATGTAATTTTAAAGTGTACAACATGTTGGTTTGATACATTTATATATTGCAAAATCATTGCCACCACCCAAGGGAGGTTTTTAATTAATTAATTAATTAATTTATTTTTGGCTGTGTTGGGTCTTCGTTTCTGTGCGAGGGCTTTCTCTGGTTGTGGCGAGCGGGGGCCACTCTTCATCGCGGTGCGCGGGCCTCTCACTATCGCGGCCTCTCTTGTTGCGGAGCACAGGCTCCAGACGCCCAGGCTCAGTAGCTGTGGCTCACGGGCCTAGCTGCTCCGAGGCATGTGGGATCTTCCCAGACCAGGGCTCGAACCCGTGTCTCCTGCATTGACAGGCAGATTCTCAACCACTGCGTCACCAGGGAAGCCCCCAAGGGAGGTTTTTAAGTGAGGGAGTAGCAGGATCCAATTTATGGTTTAGGACTACATGTTTGACTGTACTCAACCCCAACCCAGTCCTTAGCCTTCAGACTTTAAAAGAGGATAGGGTTAACCTGCTGTATTGTCCCAGGCACTACATACTGTCCATACTGCTGGGACAAAATGATTATTCCTTGCTGTCAGTGTTGCCCCCTGTAGTACTTAAACCTGCACTTCACTCCCTTGCATTATCAGATAAGTATCTCCTCCATTACACTACACGTTTATCTGAGGGTAGGAATCTTGCCTTTATCAACTTTGAATGGTGGGTGCCTGTACTGTTTTATACCTGACAAAATGTTTTCTTCACTAACAACAAAAAAGTACCTTCTAGTAATAACTAAGTTTTTCCAGGAGCATCTGACCAGTGTAGCAGCTAAAGGGTATTTGTTTCTAATTTATCAGGATGTGTATACATGAGTTCATGTGGATAAGTGGTCTATTCTCCTCTCAATGGGTTATCAGAAAGGAAGCACTAGGCCTCTGGTTCTTCTTTTTGCTCCAGGCATCACAGAATGTCCTACAGGGTCTATCCAGTCTGCAAAGTTTGTCTCTCAGTGCTCTTTACAAATTTTAGTTAGATCCCTGTAGAGGAGCATGCAGGCTTTAGTTTACCAGAGCTTCACTACTTCCCATTGCTTCTAACCTAGCCCACTTGACTGATTTACATAACCTGCCTGGTTCCTGCAGGCCCTTGTGTTTGAACCCTGTCTAGACAGATGGGGTGGGCATTCAGTTACTTACATATCTAAAATAAAAGCAATGTCTGTTGGCCTCAGGGGAGGCCCTCTTGAATCTATTTATTCTCTTAAAAATAGAAGTAGAAAACTAAATAAGGATTAAAGTAGTAGAGATTTGTGACTCTACTTTTTTTTTTTTTAAGTATTAGGTCTGAGACTATATCACAGGCCAAAGACAGATGTTAGGGGAAAGACAATAAGCTGCCATCAGAGTTCATAATATAAGAGTGTGGGCCCAAAACAGAAAGATGGGAGTTATTCTGCCGAATGAGAAGTAGGTACCTGGGGGCAAAACACTGTTAGACAAAAGAAGTTGATTATTTTATTCAGCAAACCAATCCATTTCAGTAAAGGTCATGCTGCTGGGCAGAAAGGAATATGTTATATTATTTTCAACATCTTCAAAATGTTGCTGTCCACAACAAAGAAGGCTCTTTCCTCATCTTAACTTTAGAGCTTCCCTGACTAACCCCGTTAAAGGCATGTCATCCATAAATTTAGACATTTTAAGCCATTTATGGTTTCAATCTGTACAACTTCTTGGGTTCACATGTAATGGTTGTGGTGTAGAGAATATGTATTTTTGTTTGTTATATATTTACCTCTTTCAAACTTAAAAGAATAGGACTCAGTTCTACTATATATGGCTTTAGTGAATGTCTAGGCCTACTAGTCATGATTTTACAGATTTTGATTGTACTTATTCTTTGATTTTGGCTTTCTGGGCTATATAAAGTACTTCATCCTTTAGTGTAGTTGCCGCAGGTGTATTTAAAGAATTATTTTGTATTATAGATTTTGGAATTCTTGCTGTTCATTTCTAATTCCTTTTAGTCAACGTAGTTGGTAATGTAATGTATAACTGAGCTCTGAACTTCATTTAATGTTGGTTTGCCTATTTTTCTTACTTAGACAGTCTTCCCATTTTTTTGTTTTTTGTTTTTTCATGCTGGTACATTAGTAAGAAGGCAGTTCAAATTTAGGAAAACCTGCATTTTAATTCTTTTTTTCTAAAATTTTTTAACCATCAAATCTTCAGGTTATTACTTAACTTTAAAAAATTACAGTGTACTCATCTGTAAAATTGGGATAATATACATAATAGATACTGTTATTTACATAATAAATATACCCAATATGCCTGCTATACATAATAGATACTGTAGTGAGAATCAAATGATAACTGATTTGTGAAAGAAACTGGAAACTTTGAAGCACTAAATAAGTTAAACTTTTTATTTCTTTCTTATTGTAGCTATTAGAAAAGAAATCCCCCAGGTTTTATTTATTTATTTTGAAAAATAATGTCTGGACATTCAGCAACTGTTTTTTGAGGGTTTCTGGCTCCCTGTGGGCAGGGTTTATAACATATGCATTATATTTCCTCAGACTTTACGAGAGCCAGTGACTTGATTTCAGTTTCTGACTTTGCCATAGAATGGATGTGTAATTTTGGGAAAATAAGTCATTTAACTTCTTGAGTCTCAAGTTCTACATTTTGCGGATGATAATATAGGCCTGACCAAGTTATATGAGCTAGAGTGATGCATGTGAATCTTAGAATAGCACATGGATTAAAGTACTCCAGAAAGGGGTTGATAATTGCTTTATCTTGATGAATATAGGTAACGTATAAAGTACCTACATATGGCAGGATCCAGGTAGACCCACATCAATATTAATTCTGTTTCCCCTTCTTGTTAAGTTATGGCATTTTTTTTTTTACTATAAATACCATTTTTTTTTGGTCAAAATTTCAGTTACTTAGATAAGAGTCAACATCTTAGCCTAGACTTTGACTAGAATCCAGAATCTAAAATCACAGGGATAGAGTGGAAAGAATGTTTGAATAGAGAGTCTCAAGATCTTAATTCCAGTCCCAGAGCCACACCTTACCAGCTGTGTTGTTCAGAACAATTTGCTTAACCTTCCTGAAATCCACCTCTCATTTATAAAAATAGGATAATAATATTTATCCTATGTACCAGCAAAGACTGTTGTGAGGATCAAATAAATGAATACATGTCAAAATATATCATAAGCTCCTTTGCACTGTAAAAGTAAATGATGCTCTTGTTCCTATTAGGCAAAGAATGCAAATATTAGGAGGGGACACTTCAGGAGAAGATAGAGAGACCCTCAGACCTCAAGAAGAAGCAGTAATGGCCTAATCCCGTGAGGGAAGCCAGCCAAGAATTTATACCTGCTGGGTAAATTCTCAGTTGTAAGGTTTTGTGACTCTTAACCTTAAATTGTTGAGCAGTCAACAATTTCCAAGGGGCTGGTCGGGAAATTAAAGGAACAGATTAAAGTAAAATTGGGTAATATTTCCCCTGAACCTTTATACTTGAAATTTTTCAACTGCGACACAGCTGATCCTTTCATTATTTTAACTGTTGTATGTGGGTTTGGCTGCCTGTAGTTATGGAATGAATCATGTTTACATTTTGAAATGATGGTCTCTTTCATCTGCCTTTTCTCTTGTCCCACAACATGCAGCTAACATCCAGAAGTACTTTTTTCTGAAGGGAATTTTCTCCTCAGGTCAAAACGCTGGAGTTCTGAGCAACGATAATTAATGAGCTAGTAACAAATTGAATTTTAGCTTTTCTACGACTATTGAAATATTTCTTATGGTATTTCTGGTAGTCTTCGGAAGTGAAAATAAGAAATGTGACATCAAATTGCAAAAAATCTTAGGAAACATTGCAGTGGTGTTTCGAAGGGAAAAAAGAAACACTTCATGAGTAAGAAATGGTTTTGGAGTCCATAAACAAAAGGAACAGATACGAGCATGTACAGTATCAAAGTCTGATTTATACCACGGGTTTTGGTATGTTTTGCATACAGACATGCCAACTCTTAATTCACATTGAACAAAACTCCTTTAATAATGAAGTCTTATGTGGCCACTATTTAATGCCTTAAGTGTGTTACTGTTCCTTGTCTGTTCATGATGATAAAAGAAAAATATTTCAGACTCCAGCAGATTGTATCTGTCTAGACTGGTTTCAAAAAAGATATTGCATTATTTGATAATAGAAGTTGTAATATCTCAGCTTAGAGGCAGCTCCTTTTAAAATATAGATCTATTTGGACTGAGTCTTGAAGCCAAAAAGGTATCACTTCTGCTGCATCAGAAACAGGGTGTTTATTGACATTTCTGAGAGGTGTTTTGTTTTGTGTTTATCAGGTGAAAATATTTGTTTCCCTGAACTTGTTTCATGTCAGCCAGCCGACTATCTTCCTCTTCACCTGTTCAGAGTACATTTACTGAACACCTTATACAAATGATGTAATAGGAGAGATTGTTGAGATTGTGATCAAGGAAAGCATCTTTAAATAGATGACATTTAAGTTCAGGCCTAAAACGTTAGAGCTGGTCCTTCATCTCTATAAGGCTGGACTTAATGATATCTAAGGTCACATCTGTGATTCTGTGTGTGTGTAATAGAATAATCTCCTATGACTGGCTTTACCATGTCTCTTCATGGCTTTATATTCCAGTTTGAGAACTTAACAGGTTTCTACTGCTGGGTTTTTTTATGTGTGTTTCCCTTTACATCTATTTATTTTAGCCCATCTCCCCTCCCCCACAGCTGTCCTTGCCTTGTGACAGAAACACTTGGCTTTAGGAGAGTAATGTCAAATGTGTTGTTCTTATATTGGTTCTGTTAATAAATGTGTGATTATGGCTAAGTCACTTAACCTCTTTGGGACAAAGTTTCCTCATCTGGAAAATGAGGATAATTATGTGTTGTAACTACTTCAGAGTGTTAGAAGGTTATTAATATTTCAGTATTAAATGTGCATGTGAAGGACTCTGACAGGTACAAAATATGTGGGGAATATAATATGTTTTGGTACCTTCACCCACGGAGAGGCTGACATTGTAAAAGAAGATTTAACCCATTTGATTTATTGCTCTCTAAAATACATTTAAAGTACTTTTTAAGAAAAAGGATAAATTAATGGAAGTAAAGTAGCTTTCCGTATAAGGTGCTCTTTGTATGTTGCCCTTAAATATACCATGTCACTTTGGGAGACATTAATAGGGATTACATATTGGATGATGTTAAATTAAAATCCCCTCTCCAAAGTATAGCTTCTTATAATCAGATTATTTTTCCTGAGAAGATTATTTCACAGTAGATAGGCTTTCTAAATTACAGAGTTGTTTTTGTTTAATGATTAAAAAGTTATCATATACTTTTTTAGAAAGGAAATAGACACAGAGGTCCATGAAAAGATATATATTTTGATAGCAAGATATCAGAATCAATTTGTCTAACAAAAAGAGTTTCATTAGATATGTTGTGAGAGATCCACTTAGTGGAATCTTAGTGGAATGCTTTGCAACAATTCAAACTGTTGATGCAAAATTTACACCTATTGACCCAGAAAATAGCTGTAATATTTTATTGAATAAGAAAGACATAGAAGCAACCTAAGTGTTGACTGACAGATGAGTGGATAAAGAAGATGTGGTACATATATACTATGGAATATTACTCAGCTATAAAAAAAGAATGAAATAATGCCATATGCAGCAACATGGATGGACTTAGAGATTGTTATACTAAGTGAAGTAAGCCAAAGCCAAATATCACATGATATTGTTTATATGTGGACTCTAAAAAATGATACAAATGAACTTATTTACAAAACAGAACTGGACTCACAGACTTAGAAAACAAATTTCTGGTTACCAAAGGAAAAAGGGGGGGAGGAATAAATTAGGAGTTTGGGATTAAAATATACAAACTACTATATATAAAACAGATAACCAACGGGGACCTACTGTATAGCACAGGGAACTATACTCAGTATCTTCTATTAATCTAAAGTGGAAGAGAATATAAAAAAAGAATGCATATATTTATATATATATGTATAACTGAATCACTTTGCTGTACACCTGAAACTAACACAACATTGTAAATCAACTATATTTCAATAAAAGTTTTTAAAAAATAAAATAAATTGAAAAAAATAAAAATTAAAAAAAGAAAGATAGGTCACATAATATGACCTACTTTTGTAATAAAGCATATTGATATACATGATAATATAGAAAGTTTTAGAATATTGTATATCAAATATTATTTTAATTAAGGCTTCTAGTAATTTTTGATATTTTTCATTTTTATATATGCCTTTATCTATGTCTAGATTTTTGAAAGTTAGCAAGTACTATTTTATTATCAGACAAAACAATAAAGCTATTTTCAGTTTTTTGAAGAAAAGTTGTGACTGTTTGAATTACATTTCCTAAATGGGGGTATATTCCAAAGACCAGTAAAATTATGATATTCTAAACCATATTTTTGCTATAGTTATTGCTGCAATTATTTTTAAGCTTTTCACATATAAACCTCCTTTTGTTATGAATCTGGCAGTATTTCTCTGACCTAACCTTTTGGCACCTCAAGAATAGTATCCCTTGCACATAAAATGTATTCTAATGAGGAGGTAAATATTTTAAGAGGACTTACATACCTGGAGGTAATTATATTTTTTTTGCAATAAGAAATTGTTAATCCTTAAGAATACCTATAGGGACTTGATTCTTGGATGAAGCATTAAGTTACGAACAAAGTGTGGAAAAGAAGGCAGGATTTAGACTTTAGAATCTTCAGACTGAAGCACTCCTTTCCTTTGATTCCTTAGAAATGCCTTAAGGCCAAGGAAGCAAAGGCAGGAGAGAATAGGGTGGAGTAATTCTGTAGAATTTCATTTTTAGATCTGGGCATGTTGGCTGACCTTGACTGAGCATTGGTTGTTTGTCTGGTTACAGTCTTCTTGTACAGCATTCCATTTCTTTTAATTGACAAAACCGTTAACATTGATTTGGGAAAAGCATTTTTAATAAGAAGTGTTAGGTTAGAAAAGAAGGTATTTTTCAAGGTTTAGAAAATCTTTTCAGTTTGTTATTGTCAATACCATCTTTCTAGAGTCACCAAGGTGAATGTGTCTTCCAAACTGCCCATTTTGTGTCTCTGTGCTGGTAAATTACTTGGTCCTTAGTGTCTGGGTCTTCTAACTCTGGGAACTACATCCAACCTATTTTTCATTTTACTATCTAGACTCTAGGGTGAGACAGCTGCTTTTGCTTGCCTTCCAAATATGGAGCATTACAATAGAATAAAATGTAATAAAATAAAAAATAACTTCAACCTCCTTTAATCGTTCATTGAGATGAAGCTTGGGATAAATTTGCATATCTTGAAGTTCTAAATAGCAGGCTTCACGAGTAGTCTGTAAAGAATGCCATTTATATGCCTTCATTTTTTCTTTGAAGTACTGGCAACTGATAGCAAAATTTTCAGTTAAAGAGGATTAAAATAGGTAAGTCTCATAATTTTAAAGACTGTGTTTAACAGCTACTTTCACAAGATTGAATGCAGGACTGTATAATGAGGTTTTACATCATTTAAAATCCACATTTGGTTATTAAATTGATTGGTAATCATCTTAATATTCATAGAAGATAATTCTGTGTGAGGGTTTTTTGCACATGTCGTAGTGTAGCATAGTGGAAAGTTGGTTTTGGGAGTGAGGAAGTTAGATTCATAATGCTTTTAAATTCAAAACATTTTATGAGTTTTTTTGAGTAATTTTTTAGATGATTTGTGGCTTCATTAAAGAGATCCCCACACCTTTTGTATTTAACATAATAGATCCTTTTTTAATTCCTATATTTATGCATCTTTTTATCTTATCTCACACTGCCTAGAACTGTTTATTGAGGGTGAATATTGGTAATAGATTTTATATAATAGCACTGATAAAAGTAAAATCTGAAATTCCACAGTAATTGAGATTCGATTTTGATTTTAGACTCACAATTTAAATTTAATGAGTAGTTGGAACCTGTTGCCCTGAGTTTGACAACCAGTAGTTATTTCATTCATTCACAATTACCTGGCAGACCCAAAGTTTTTGTTATCCATTGAAAGCCTTAGAATGTGAAGAACTTCTCTTAATATGAAACATAAATTTTCATTATGGAGATCAAGTCTGTTTTGTTTAATCATGGTCCAGCTACTTTTCATAGTGGAGATCAAGACTTTTTGTTGTTGTTGTTTAATCATGGTCCAGCTACTTTAAAAAATCTACACTGTTCTTTCTTTGTAATATGTTCTCAGGCCAAAGAGAATCATAATAGAAGGTTGCATTTAGCTGTGTAGCCAGTCACACTTTGTAAAGGTCTTCAATAAGCCCAACCATAATTCTATCACTTACTGCCTAATATAATTTGGAAAAATAAAAGTATTCCTCTCTGTTTCCTTTGTGTTTATGTTTTCTTTGCAAGTGACAAATGTATAACTTGGCTATATTGGAATTGATCCACCTTCCTACTTTTAATAACTATAGCTACCACTGGCTTGATGGCTAAAATTTAGCTTCCCCAGAAATTGCCCATTAACAACTGAGATTTTTTCAGGAATCCCTTTTCAGTGGTGCTCATGAACAGGACCTTTAGGTTCTTCAATTCCAGCTTTTTCTTTTTTTACTCTTTCTTTTTCTTTCTCTCTCTTTTTTTCCTTTTGCAGCAGCTGCCTCAGGTGCTGATGACCTCAGTGAGACCTGCCCTTGTCTATTCCTTCAGCTCTGCATATCATATATTCTGTTACCTCGTGCCTAGGAAATCAGAGACACTACTCTCCCTATTTGCAACTAACTTTCAGAAACGGGACAGACTCTTCAATCAATTCTCCAAAGTACATAGAGATCAGACTCCAATGGTTCAAACTTTACTGGTAAAGTTCAAGGATAACAAAAGAAAAATAATACATGGTAATTTACAAATGTTGTTAAAGAAATCTCATATCTCAAAGGCTGAGGTTTATCCTCAGGGTCTTCTAGCTCCTAACCTGCTTCAAAACCCTGGGCAGCTTACACTATCAAGTGGAGTACTTTGAGCACCTACCTCACTGCCTCTACATTCTAGTGCAAATTTGAGAGGGCCATGCCCAGAGTCCTTAATCTCCCCTGACGTTAAAATGATTCATAGTGCTGAGGTCCATACTGCAGAGCACCCCCCTCCATTTACTCTTACAATTATGTAACTATACCTGCTGCATCCACAATCACAGGTTTGTGGTCCTGTTCCCAGTATGTAATCGAACCCAGTACATTCTGGATTGTTTATCTGGTAACATATCCTGCCCATTTCAGTGTCTTTCCATGCCTCTTAATTGAGGTGAAGTGACACTTAACGGTCTTTAACTCCAGATCTCCTGCAAACAACTACTCAAACAAGCAATAATTTTCAGTCATAGAGCTTTTCTTCAGAAGTAACAAAACACCATAACACTGTAACACATTTATAGAGTATTAACTCATTTAAAAGGGATAACCAGTTTTCTTAACCAGAGTCCACGGACTCCCCTTCTAAAATATCTGTCTCAGGTGATTCTACTGCTTTTAGGTCTCCCACAAGAAAGAATGGGCAGTTGTTTGCTTTATATTAACCTAATAGGGCCATATTCTACACCCATACATACAGAAAAAGTGTATGACAAATATAAATAAAAGCTCAGTGCCTACTCTTTACCAAGGCATCTCACTGCATGTCATTTATAAGCTGCATATGAATGATGAATCCAGAGATACATCTTTCCTCTTTCTAAGAGTATGCAGCATTTTTATTTATTAATCAGTATTTTTGGCTACCAAAGAAATTGGAGTTTCTTATTTATAAAAATATTTTCGTTGAATCAATATGGAAATTTTAGAAGTCCATAACTAATTGCTCTTAAATAACTTTGTCTAGCTGTGAAAATAATTGGAGGGGCATATCCAAATTTTTAGCATTGAGGTATTTATTTATCATATTGTACAATGGAAGAATTCTCATTGAAAGAATGTGTGTTTTCCTTAAAACACCTAAACAAATAGTGAAATTGCATCACATTGGGGTGAGTGGGAAATCAAACTGGAAAATATATCAGCATATGTGAGTTGACAAAGATACTGTTCGTGCTTCCTTTCCTTTCTTTCTTTCCTCCCTTCCCCTATCCCTTCCTCCTTTCTCCTTGAAGTTATCCTTCTTAGTTCTCTTTATTTTTTGGTGTTATTTTAACAACCACTTTGTTTAATCTTTCCATGATACCTTAATGATCTTGAGGTTCTAAAATATGGATTTGTGAGATGGTTGGCTACAGGTAGATGGGCATGCTTTCTGGCAGTGAAAGAGAAACAACTTAATCTGTAGAGAAAGAAAGAAATATGACCTCGTTTTTATTTAGTATAATGCTTTAGCCAGCCATAACACCGCGCATTAAAAGACCACATCTCTAGATGCTAATTACAACAGAAGGGTTTACCACCTGCACTGATTAAATCAACCTTAAAAAAAAATTATGCGTTTATCTTACTAAGTAACAATACAGAATATTATCAACACATGGAAGAGCAGATATATATAGTTTTAGTTCTCATCCCTGGGATACTGCTGAGTTTTAAGTTATGTATACAATGAGGGGTATATTTCTTATAATTTTTGTTGGTGGCTAGAAATAGTTAAGTAATTTTCCTGGTGTTAAACTTGACAAAATATATTTTCTAAAATGCAAAATATTTAACAGTACTTTTTTTCAGTTTCCCTGACCGTGCACATAGGTTGCCGAAGAACCCATTGATTTGATCTCATGTTTTCCCCTCACGGAGCGGCATTGCCCCACAGTCACACTTTGCAAATCCCAGTGTCAGTGTCTTGCTCAGTGCTCTTCTGTGGCACTTTGTGAACTGTGCTCCAGGGCCGGTGGAGCAGGACAGTCATTCGTTGTTGTAAACAAAGGAAAATGTGTTCTCTAACCTCACTTTTAAACTATTCTTGCTTTAGTTAGAGGTTTAAAGTGATCCAATTTGGAGACTGGCATTATACTAGAAATTGTTATAGGTTTTGTGAAATGCTTTGTCCTTTTGGTGCTCTCCCTACATTCCAAAGAACTTGAATTCATTAATATAGTACCATTAAGAACAGAGAGGGGGCTATTCCCTGTTAGGAAATTAAAGACAATCATTTCCTTTTAATTGACAGCTTTGACTTGGGCTTCTGCTTTACCTTTCCTTATCTTTTTTCTTTTTTTCTTCCAACTCATGTGTAAGAGAACTAGAGAAAAGTGTTTACTTCCCTCAGAATCCTTTAAAAAATGAAACAAGATGTTAAATATATTAAAATACTTTGATTTATTC